>NW_026926998.1:0-12500 GCF_032062105.1 Saccostrea cuccullata | reverse complement strand
GGGTGGGGCCAAAATGGCCGTTAAAAGTTTTACCTAGGAATATATAGGAAAAATCTTTAAAAATCTTCTTCTCAAGAACCACTGGGCCAGGAAAGATGAAATTCATGTGGAATCATCCTCAGGTAGTGTAGATTCAAGTTTGTTCAAATCATGACCCCCAGGGGTAGGGTGGGGCCAAAATGGCCAATCAAAGTTTTACATAGGAATATGTAGGAAAAATCTTTTAAAATCTTCTTCTCACGATCCATAGGAACAGGAAAGTTGAAACTCATGTGGAAGCATCCTCAGGTAGTGAAGATTCAAGTTTGTTCAAATCATCACCTCTGGGGCTAGGGTGGGGTCATAATGGCCTTAAAAGTTATAGGAAAGATAAAACTCGTGTGAAATTAACCTCAGGTAGTGTAGATTCAAGACCCCTGGGGGTAGGGTGGGGCCAAAATAGCTGACCAAAGGAATATATAAGGAAACCATTTAAAAACTTCTTTTCAAGTACTTCAAAGCCATGATTAGTAATATTTATATGGAATCATCCTCAAGTAATGTAGTATGGAATCATTCTCAAGTAATGTAGATTCTAATTCGTTCAAATCATGATCCCCTGGGGGCTAAAATTCAAGCCCACCGCCCCTCTTCCAATCTCAGTAAACTTTCAGTTCTGATCTGACATGTGCTTTTTCCTAGCCGATGTGCTCAGGTGAGCGCTGTGGCCCCTTGGCCACTTGTAGTAATTGAGAGAATCAATTTGTAATAATTACATCTTTCGAAAAATGTTTTAATTTACATGTATGGATTAACCCTCATCCAGAACAAGGAGAAGATGAGTATATAGAAGGTCTCTCAGACTCTTTTTTACTTAGGTAGCATGAAAGTGGAACACCCCCTTCCCAGGTTAGCCCCAATTTTTATGCACTTGGATTGAAAGATCTGAGGCATATATTGTTTTTGTCCTGTCTGTCTGTTTATTTGTTTGTCTGCCAACATAGGAATATATAGGGAAAATCTTTAAAAAATCTTCTTCTCCAGAATCACTGGGCCAGGAAAGATGAAACTCATATGGAAGCATCCTCAGGTAGTGAAGATTCAAGTTTATTCAAATCATGACCCCCAGGGGTAGGGGTACCATAATAGCTGGTCAAAGTTTTACATAGGAATATATAGGGAAAATCTTTAAAAATCTTCTTCTCCAGGATCATTGGGCCAGGAAAGATGAAACTCATGTGGAAGCATCCTAAGGTAGTATAGATTCAAGTTTGTTTACATCATGATCCCTTGGAGTATATAGGGCAGGGCCACAATGACTAATCAAAATTTTACATAGGAATATATATAGGAAATTTTTTTTAAAAATCTTCTTCTCCAGAACCATTGGGCCAGGAAAGATGAACTCATCTGGAAGAATCCTCAGGTAGTGTAGATTCAAGTTTGTTCAAATCGTGACCTCCGGGAGTACAGCCGGGCCACAATGGCTGATCAAAGTTTAACATAGGAATATATAGGATAATCTTTAAAAAAATCTTCTCCAGATTAATTGGGCCAGGAAAGATGAAACTCATATGGAAGCATCCTCAGGTAGTGAAGATTCAAGTTTGTTCAAATCATGACCCCCAGGGGTAGGGGTACCATAATGGCTGATCAAAGTTTTACATAGGAATATATAGGGAAAATCTTTTAAAATCTTCTTCTCCAGGATTATTGGGCCATAAAAGATGAAACTCATGTGGAAGCATCCTCAAGTAGTGTAGTTTCAAGTTTGTTCAAATCGTGACCCCCGGGCGTATATAGGGCAGGGCCACGTTATGGCTGATCAAAATTTTACATAGGAATATATATAGGAAAATTTTTTAAAAATCTTCTCCAGAACCATTGGGCCAGGAAAGATGAAACTCATCTGGAAGAATCCTCAGGTAGTGTAGATTCAAGTTTGTTCAAATCATGAACATTCTTTAAAAATCATCTTCTTAAGAATAGGAAAGCCATGATTGGTCATGGTACTACTTTTGGATTTAAACTTTTCAATAATAAACAAATTTCTACTTTTTCCTAGCCACAATGCTTCAGGTGAGCGACGTTGCCCATGGTCTTCTTGTTTGCAGAATTCTGTAGCTTTGTAGAATTTCAGAAGAAAATGAAGAAAACCTTGATTAAAAACAGTTCTGAAAATACAATACAGATGTAACAGTAGAAACTATCATTCATCAGGGTTCAATCTAGCACAAATTTACTACATGTTAATACCCATTCTCTACTTTCGTGGCATGCATAGTCACAGATTTTTTTCAAATTTGTCTGGAAAGTTCAACCTCATAAACTACTTCAAAAAATGTAATTAGATCATATGAATGTTGAGTAGTTACCATGGAAACGGTGTCTAAATTTGATTTTTTCTGAAAAAATGCAATATTTGGGAAAGTTTTTTAATGAAATGCGGCTACTTCAATTCGTGTTACTCGCAGAAATAAGAAATATAACGTCTAATTTTAAAAGGCATATTAAAACCTTGTTGGTATTCTCTCTATAAATATGAGAAATCTTTGATTAAAATAGCAGACATTAACTTTGAAATTGAATTATCTCCCTTTTATAATTGTGAGCTCTTCAGTGAGAAAGATAAAAAAAAAAAATCATTGTACAAAAATGACTGGAAGTTGTTTACAAGTTGTCAGCATACAGCTCTGTATATCCTGGAATTCAAGTAAAATCAACTGCTTTTTCCTGTTTATATAATGTGCATACAAATGTTAGCCTCTATATATTTCCTACATGCAAAAGAATAATTTTGATATGCTAGAAATGGTGAAATGTACAAGACTACATAGTACAGGAAATCAGCTCTGTACATAAGCATTAGCCTCAAGGTCTAAGGAGTTTCAAATCGGGATTCAAGATAAACTCGAAATATCAGAATTACTAGTATTATGAATTTGGTTTTTTAAAAAGAATTACTGTGTCTCACGATCAGTCAGAGTGATATACTGGAGGACTGCAATGAATACGGCGTTAGAAAGCAAATGATTTTTTAAACTTAATGTGACTATAGACACTAATAATCTTTCCAAACTGAATAATATGTCCTTGGCTAAAAGAAAAAAAATAACCTTTACTGAATAATAGCTACAATTCCCATCCACAGGTCGTTATTTCAGTAATAATTTTTGAAGCCTATAGCATAATACGTATTATATATGGGTTAAAAAATTGTTACCGATTTAAGTCCTCCCCCTTCCCTCATTTTATTTATTATTATTGTTTTTTTCTTTGCTCTTCAGACTTTTTTCTGTGAAGAAGAAAATTAATAATTTTCCCTAAAGATCATTTTGGCAATAAATAATATGTCCTGCCATGAAAATAAACCTAACTTGAAAAAAATCTTCCCCCTTCTGAATCAAAGGTGGTCCCCTAACCCATAGTAAACGCAGTCATATTACATAGTTTTTAAAAATGTTTTGTTAACCTATGCTATGTTTTGTCAAAAATATACTTTTGATGATTGGGGGAGTTGCATAGAAATACAAATTGTCTGTGAATCAAATTTAAAGTTAACGATTTATCATTTCTCTGGACTAAGATACATTATGATTTAACCTTATAGCAGTACAATTAATATTAAATCTGTCTAGCAGTATTTCATTAATAAAGAAAATAATTTTCTGACCCCCCCCCCCTCCCAAAAAAAAAAAAACCCAATTAATTAAAGCACAAAAGCAGATTATTTGAACACATCCAGCAGATTTTTAAAACAGATTATTATTGATTAAACTTTGGAAATAGCATGATTAAACTTTAGAAATAGCAGATCTTTTGCGTAGATCCCAGCTTATTTGAGTTGAAATATTTACCATCAACATCTCTAAAATCTCAATTTTTTAAGAATGATATTGCAAAGTAAATTAGATTTTTCCGTCAACTTCTCTGAAAAAACGTCACTGGAAAACACATTTTGACTGTCACTTGAAAAGTTCGGATTGTTAAATATGGTTTAAAAAATGTACATTTAGGAGCAAGGAATTAGTTTACTAAAACAACAAAAGAGTGTCTTTACATGCTTGTAGCACAATACATTATATTTCTATTACGGAACTCTTCAGAATTAGAGGCGCTTTTAGTCGTCTGACTGGGCGTTGAGGCAGGTTGCGGATAATACAAAACATGCAAATATCATCAATCCAGTTTTAAAAGTTAAATTTATTATACCTCTGTGAATTTGTTCAATATAAAAACATGACGAATAAACATGCTATCTTTTCCAAACAGCCCCTACTGTGAAATAGTTTTTGTGCTATCTGCCCATGGTGAAATAGTCATCAAACTATTCACCGGCAGCATTCTGTTTCCCTCGCTTTTCATCTCGGAAAACTTCTGGTTTTATACGGATTGTGACGCGTATGTATTATGACGTAACAAAAGTTAAGTCAGCATTGGTATAATATGGAATATCATAATTGTGTGTACCCTGGACTCCCAAAAGTTAACAAAAGTTAAGTCAGCATCGGTATAATAAAACACCTATTTACTGGCTATGAGGACGATAGCAAGTTTATCGTCCCCCTCGACAGCAAACTATTTCCCTCGGCTGCACCTCGGGAAATAGTTTGCTGTCTTGGGGATAAACTTGCTATTGTCCTCATAGCCAGTAAATAGGTGTATAGTATTTGTCATTCCGATTAAAGAATATAGATAAACTAATAGACATATGTAAGAGAGCGAGAACCCTGAATTCATAATCCATTAATAAAAATACTACATTTCCAAGGCACTTGCATTGGATTAAGATGATAAACAGATACATACGATAAACAATACTTAAAGAATTGATATTGTTGTCGTTTCTACTCTTGATGCATATGAAGTCCACAACAATAAAATGGTCATTTGATTTTTGTTAGGATTTGTTCACCGACATCAAACATATTGTTTAGGGCCTATATGTTTATGTTACGATTGTCCCAGAAATCCAGCGAGATGTGTACATTTTGTGATTTTTTCACAAAAGAGCGCACTAAGAACTTTAACTCTTCCTTAGTGGAAATAGGACGTATTCTCTACGTACAAGAAGTCTTGCTCTCAATATGGAAATGGTATAGTCGTTCAATATTCTTAATTGCCTACCTTTATATAAAAAAACCCCTGAAAACCGTACTTATTAGCATTTCCACATTAGGCTGTTCAAAGTTAATTCTACGTTTAATGTCACATCTAAAGTTCAAAACCTACGAGGGAGGGAGGAAAAAAATAAACAAACAAAAATTTCAAACAATTGTGAATTTATTCAAATAAACCATTTCAGTACATTAACTAGAATTGAGTAATAAGAGTATTGGATGTGACACCTAAGTTTAATTTCCCTGGCAGAGTTTTTCCTTATGGCCGGGTGCGTATCTCAGATTTAAACCTACAATCAGTGAATCCAGGTTTAAATCCAAGTTTTCGCGTTGCACGCATGTAAGGATTGGCTGAGTACGGCTCAGAATTACGGTAAATTCTGAACCTGGTGTACGGGTGGTTTAAACCCAGCTTTAAAACGTTTCCATGGATTTTTGGGTAGAATATTTCGATATTTTGAAATTTTCGATGTTGCAGAAATGTTTTATGGTAATGATGATTGCATTGATAGATTTTGCAGCATTAAAAAGCTATTCTAAAGAAATTTTTATGGCCATATTGCATAGGGATTTTTCTTTTTGCACAACTCTTCAACAGCTGTTCAATGTGCTGTTTTAACACTGACGTAGCTGTAGTATAAAGTTTTGGAAGATACTTTTAAAATACATATAAATGTACATAAACAGGAATTTTATAGAAACTTTCTAATATACCAAATTTAAATCAAATTACGCATTTTATACGAAAAGTCTTTCAGTTATCTGATTAATCAGGCTATCTACATGGCCTTAGGAACTGGGCCGGGGGAGGGAGGGCATGTTCGTCCCCTATAATTTTGCCGCTGTATAAAATTCTGTAGAAAACATAGCTAATAAGTGTTTTCTAAAAAATAATGTTCCAAGTTTTATTCATTTGATTTTAAATTGAAAATCTAAATTTATACATCGTTCCTTTATTATTTACCTATATATTGTGTTTTTATATTATTTTTCAATTACTTATCCCATCCCTGTTTTCTTTTCTTCAGTCTTTTGCAAAAGATTTATTCTGTTTGCGATTTTATATTTTCTTATGGTTTGAGTTTCGATGAAAGATGCCATGATTTGAATTAAGTTGTATTGCATTTTTTCGGCATTTTTAATTTACAATTTAACATCAATATATATCTTTGTTTTTAAATATATCCTTTTAATTTTCAACCATTTACTAGTATTAAAACTTGTTTTGAAGTGTTGTAATATTGGGAAACCTATTATCCTTCAATATCTTATATGAGTAAGTCAAGATTAGGTAAACCTTACTCAGTTTTATAGCGTGCAACGGAAATGTGACTCAGGTAAACCCGACTCAACTACGGTTTAAACCCGGCTTACGTGATCCAAGGATCAACCACTGAGCTGTACTTATCTGAGCCATAGATACGCAACAGCCATTAGAATGTTAATTGGTTTGAGTCCTGTTGTGAGCAAACAATGTAGACTGAATGTGCAGGAAAGTTGCTTCATGTCCTTTGGATTTATATTGCCTCACATCCATGGTACCCTGTAAGGAAATGCTTCTTCTTGTGGGAATATTTGATCAATATCTACAATAAAGATTATGATGACAATATTTAATACATTCTTATATTGAAATATCTTGAAATTGAATTATGTTGTATTTTTTTCTCACAGTACTAGATCTATTAGAATTTAGATTTGAAAGTGTATTACATGTAGTTTATTCTAAATACCTTCAATTTCACACACAGGACATGGTTCTTCACTTCTTAAAATACCCAACCACTTTCCTTACTCTCCTTCACTTGAAAGGCTTATCTTCTGTAAGCTTCTCCCTGCTCAAATGGCAAAGACTAGTATTATCTTTCCAAAAACATGTAGGTATTTATACTAGGTACGTACTTGAATTATGAAGAAATCAATCTTACTCATTACTGTTCCTTTAAATTCTTACAAATATTTAATATGAAAGTATTTGATAAAATTTAAATGATGCATCTCACTGTATATAATTTTTTTTACACATCGTACACTCAGTTAAAAGCTCTGCGATTCTCTCCAAAATACGATGAAAAGTTCAGCCAAAATAATCACGCAGAATTGAGTCGCTAAATGTAGAACCAAACCGGAACGGAAATACGGAATTCCGAATTGTTTGTTTTTTTCAAAGACGATTTTCTCCAAAACCTACGCGCGCAGGTGACGTTAAGCAATAGAATTAATCTTAAACAGCCTTATGCATCAAGCTAAAGGGAGAATATAATACCAGTTTCAATAAAATACATTTACAGACCCTAAACCGTGCTACTACACCACTTGCACGGTACAGTTCGGTACGCTTTGTGAACGGAACGGCTCGCTTTGTGCACGGAACAGTATGCTTTGTGCACGGAACGGTACGCTTTGTGGATGGTACGGTTCGCTTTGTGCACGGAACGGTACGCTTTGTAGACGGTACGGTTCGCTTTATGCACGGAATGGTACGCTTTGTGAAACGATATGCAAATGAAGTGGGCGGAGCCTGTTAGCTTTGGTCCTTGATTGGCTGCTAAAAAGTAGTCCATTTTAAAAGTATTTTGAAGTACTTTATGCTTGTGTACAATTTTACAATTTTATTTCCGTTATAAAAGAATGTAATATATTTATTATTCATATCAAATGAAGTATCAACGAGTTTCTAGTTATTAGACAAGTTTAAATGTTTTATTACATGTATGTTATTGTGTTTATCATAGTCTTGTATGCTATGTCTCGGTTTCAATTTTAAATATTAGTTTAAACTGCAGCAGTGATGGAGGAAATAAGAAAAAAAAATGATCTTTTTGGCATTTGTAAATATATTGATTTATAGAAGGTAAATATTTCCTTACGTATTTTTTACGTATGCCGAGGCTGCGTTTTAAATAGAAGAAATATACCGTAATTTACGGAATATAGGTCGATACTTTTTCTCTCAGAACCGCTGGGGTCGCCCAATATTCAGAATTCGACCTATTTAAGGCTCAAGTTTACGAAAAATGCCCCCAAATCATAATGAAATCAGTAAAATTTTGGTCAATTTCAAAGCAAATTTGTGCCACTTTCGTAACTTTTTTGATTATTTTTCGCAAAAAAAATTAATGCCCCGGTAAACAATAAAATATTTATTCCATAACTTTCTTACAAAATAAATTCCATTAATAATCCGTTGATGACAAAGGAAAACAACATTGCTTCATCTATTAAATAATTCCTCAATGTATTATCCATTAACATCATGTGGTATCCATCTTGTGAAGATAGTAGGTCTCGATCATGTACTAAAAGTAAAACCGCAAACATATCAAAATTGAAAATACGGAATTTTTTCACGATCACAACTGTAGTGTTTTAACCATTTATTAGTAGCGATAAATTGAAATAGTATATTAAATATTTTTATTGTCTTATGCTTATTTAAATGTAAAATGGGTGAAATAATTTGTTGCCATTCAATTCCTAAATTTAATTACCAAAAAAAAAATCCGCGAGTCATTGCTGTGTTTTTTAAAAATTTTAATTAATTATAATTATTATTAAGGTGGCTCATTACATCCACAGTTCATTTTAGATTTCAATACAGCACCACTTATTATGTAGATGTCAAATATCCAGATGGGGGTATTGATATCACAAATATTTTTTATAGAATTTTTTAGTTTTTGTCTAATTTTAGTGAAATGTTTCATTTCAAGTTCATTATTAACAGAATTTCAGAACTTTCAGTGTCAAATGATGGGCATCTTCTTAAGACAAGTACACACAGTGAAAATACCTCATAATACCTAGGCCAGCATTTTTTTATTTTTAGGTTTACAAACCCGCCGCTCAAGTTTTTGAATTTTCAGAAAAAAAATAAAATTCAGAAAAACAGAATTTTTTCTTTCCGATGTCAAATTTGAGTCGGGATCGAGATTTCAAATTTACGAACTCGTACTTCCGGTTTTAAATGATGAAGGGAGATTTGTGTCAAGTCCATAGCAGCACTAAAGCTTGGTTTAATGTAAATATTTATCAATAAGAGTGCCATTCAAAACGTTTCACCCGTTCAAAGAACAATAAAATGCTGACGATTTTGTTGCAAAGTGACATGTTGGTGAGATAATTATGTATCCGTATTCAAAAGTAACTGTCTCAGTAAATTATTTTCCTCCCACAGGTTTAAAACTGCCCATGGTAGCTATTGTCAGAGACATTGTTTAGGTTTCTGTCATAGCTTACAGTCTTAGCATCATTCTTCAGAAAAGGGTCGCTTATGCATCAGATGTAATGAATAAAACTATGGGAAAAGTTAAGTCCATTTGAGGAAGAAATAAACAATAGCCTAAAGAAATAAAATATTTCAACTATTTAAAATCAAGAATATATAAATATATACAGGCATGTAGTATCGTTTATGGCAGCCAGAAAAATTATTTTACACTTAATTGAAAAAAAAATCCACCCTACTCCTCAATACTCCTTGGGAATACTCCCTGTCTGTTTTATGAAAGGAATTATTACTTTTATAGGTCTTGAGTATATTAATATTTTAGAATAATTTCTACCTAACACACATTAAAAACAAAAATGAAGATATATTAAAAAGATTTTAAAAATTGATTTTTAAAAAAAAATCTGTATTTTGTCCAACATCAAAAGATTTATATCACTGCCCCCAACTGGTAGATGATGAAATAAACAATTAAAGGTTGTATTTTCCCCTTTGTACCCTTATGTGTCCAGTGGCAAGAAGCCTGTTAGGAGAGCATAGAAAAAGAAGCAAAAATTAATATAGAAAAGTCAATAATGTATCCAAAATATAATTTTATTTTTTTTTTTATTTCCTCCTCCTACGGGACTTTTTCATTCTGATGTTCGTAAACCTAAAAATAAAAAAATGCTGGCCCTAATAATAATTTTATTAGAAAAAATAATTTTATCCTAAAAAACAATTAATGTCATTATCTTTTTAATCTATGCATAAAACATTAAGAAAATGAGTTATGAAGACACAAGGAATATATTTCAAAGAATTACATGTGTCAAATTGAATGAAGAATGTTTAAACGAAATGAAAAATCCAATTTAAAAAATATTTGGTATAAAAAGTCCACTTTCAAGAGTTATCTTTCCTATTTACCCAAGACTCAAAACACTAAGGAACGTTTGACATTACATCTAAAATTCAGAAGAAAGCTTTAAATTGCCAGTGTATACATTAAAATCAATAAAGAAATATATAAATTAACACCAACACAGTAAATAGTGCAAGTAAATAACTTTTTAATTTCAACAAGGTTGTAGATTTTAACTCGAATTTCCTCCATACAAACATTGATAGAGTTCAGTGCATGCTGCATTGCATTGCTATGAAATTGACATTACTTGTTTGACGAAGATTTGACTGTTGTTTTCTTTTGCTTCTGCTTAAAAGCAATTCTTCTTGGTTTATGCATAATGCTACGTTCCCACTGTCGTGCGGTCAGTTACGCTCGGTAAGATAGATCAATCGTAGTTGATCGCGGAGTTTTTATTGAATTTTATGCCAAGATACGAAGAGATGCGTATAGATGCGTTTTCATACGTTTTGTTACGCTTTTATGCGCCATGCCCCCGATGGATAAATTTCATGTGATGCGATCTCTGACGATCTGACTACCGTTCGGATAAGATGAATTACGTTTCAATAGGATTATCAAGATTTAGTCGAAAAAGGACCTCGATCTGTCACGAATATCACGATTCGAGTTCTCGATTAGAAAGGATCTCCTACGTTTTAATACGTACTCATACAATATAATACGTTCATTGCGCTCTCTTGCGCTAATGTACGATAGAATAACACGTTCATTGCAATGTTTTTCATGATCATGATCAAGATAGAACACGCTTTGAGCTACGATTGTACCCCGACCGACATATAAAAATCTGGTTATACTGAGTCCATTATAATTTATATCTTGAATTTAAACAAAACATAAACATACAATCAATAATAATAGCAGAAGTAAAGGTTGATGACAACTTCATAAACGTGGTGTTTGTAGTGTAACTATGGTCATATGTTATTGCTGTCAAAGTAGAGTAAAAGAGCAGTATAACTATCTCTTATCTTTTTTTTCACTGATGTTGCTTCTGATCGAACGGGTTCAAGTTCAGAAAAAGATAGGAACTCCCCTCTTTCTATTTTGTACCTGTTTTATGAGGCATCTTTAACATATTTTTCCAAAACTCAGACATTTTTTTTTCAAACGGGAAAGAAACGTGTTCAATTTTCCCGTTATTTTTGCAAACTTTAGTACTCGTAATATAGCGTGATTGTCCGCAACAAAGCGTTAACACTCGTGTCTAATGGCGTTTACTCTCATATGTCCGTATCAAATCATCTTTGAGCGGGAAAGAACCGTGTCAGCACGTGAGCAGATGGCCACGCAAAGCGTCACAGATAGTGACAGAACGTGAGATATCGCAACGAATCGCCATTCAGCGGGATATCTGTCCTTTCCGAGATTGATCCCGATGATCACGATATACAAGCCAGATTAGTTACGTTTATATACGATGCAGCTGAGGTTAGTTACGATGTAATGCGATTTGCTGCGATGATAACGATTAAAATCTAATCGTGTTAATCGTAGAAAAATTTTTGACAGTCAAAAAAAATTTCACGATGAACACGATAGTCACGAGTGAACACAAGATTTGTTTCGGTTTGATACGAGAACTACGATTTGTCCACGTTCGAGTCCCCGATCTCAATCGTGGCGCCAATCGTGATAGTGGGAACATAGCATTAGGAATCCGTTACTTTGTTTTCATAGTAACTGTTTATAACACCGCATGCATGTTTCATCTGATCTATTTTTGAAAGTGCTTTAAAGGTCAGGGTCATATTATAGAGGTACCTTGTACAATTCGTCCCCAGAGCAAACCGGTCGACACAATGGCGGTTTGTTTTTTTGTGTAGTACGTCATCAAAAAGTGGTGTAATGAGCCTCCTTAAAAGCTTCGTACACAAGAAATACATTGAATTACCGGTAAACAAAGATTGGCTTCTAACAGAATTTTAATTGTCTGACATATAAAGGGATTTACAATGTATGCATAGGTGTTGGTTCAAATGCCTGCGGCATGATTAACAAACCCACGTGCCGTGAGGGTATTAGTGTTACACATCATTGAAAAAACAAAGCCGTGAAATTCATGTTGACAGTCAAATTGTGAATGTACTCTCAATTAAATTTATAAATTAAACTTATAGAATGTTAATTGATTTCAATTCTTTACAGTACTGTTGCTTGATATATACATTCAATGTTCATTTGCGTATTTTAGCAAATCCCTGGAGAAGAAAAATAAAAATGGCTGCCATCAAAGAATTGTCGTCCATCGGTAAATAAT
>NW_026926997.1:225000-293887 GCF_032062105.1 Saccostrea cuccullata | reverse complement strand
TATGTAGGACCTTGCATTGTTACCGAGGTCTACTCTGACTTGGTTTTCAAGCTCCAGATTGACGCAAGAGGAGAGAGTCGAGTTGTCAACCACAACAAGTTGTTGCCTTATCGAGGTGATGACCCGCCCAAATGGATCCAGAAAGTTGCTATGGAGATGAGAAGAAATCAAAATTAGACTTACCGTTTTTGTTATTCTCTGTCATGCCTTTGCTGCCTACAAATAACAAATAAAATAAACTATTATGAATACAACAAGAGAGTTGTTGTTTATCATGTTCATATTTACATGATGCAAGTCTAACTATTGGTTTAAATAAATGGGGTATTCTTCTGATTAGAATTCTATAGCTATTAAGAAAGTATAGCTATGTTTTTGTATATAATAATGTCATATTATTGTTAATATAAATTACATGGTAATTTCCATGTTTCTATTGCAGATAATTACCCTTGCAAGATGTCTTTGATGACTACAGCTGGCAGGAGAGGCCGAGTGTGGGGTTGCGTTGTGTGCCCGTACAGAGGAGAGAGACACACTGTAATGAAGCACGTGTACTCGAAACACTTGACCATAGACGAGTGGCCCTATCATTGTACCCTGTGCCAATACAGCCATTACAACTACACCAACTTTAGCAGTCACATCAAATGGTATGAAATTCATCGTTCCATGGCCAGGGCTCGACATTAACTTTTTTCCCTACTTGTCCATTCGGACAAGTGACCAAGATATTTACTTGTCCGAACTTCAACTTCACTTGTCCGAAAATTTTTCAATGAATGTCTTATATGTCAACTTGAAAACAATTAAAAAATTAAATGTGCTTGATTTCTTAGTGCTGTTATTGATAAATAAGACAAACATATAAAAAAACAAAATTTTATCTAGACTTCCTATCCTGACAACGGCATAAATGTTCGCAAGTGAATCTGTAATATCAATTACATGTATTCCAAACTTGCAAACATCGCAAGATCCACGCCATGCAATAGTATGGATCTAATTAGTGAACATCGATCCCGATCAAATGTGAACTTACGTAGCGATCAATATCGGGATCGAAATTCAGGTTTATGTACTGCTTCCGTTTTTATTCGATAAACTTTACAAAAGTTGTTTTTTTTTTATGATTATTATTATTTGAAGACTTCTTTACATAAAAAAATCACTTGTCCAATCGGACAAGTACCCAGAAATATTCACTTGTCCGTAATTTTTTTTCATTGGTACCGGACAAGCGGACAAGCGTTAATGTCGAGCCCTGCATGGCCTTATCAGTATCTTACACACTTATGGGTCCAGAGGAGATTCGGCCGGAGAGCAAGGTGGTGTTCTCCATGATGCGGCAGTGGTCCGTCGAGGAATCCCGGAGATACTGGGAGAGCAAAAGAAGACCCACGATTCCTCCACTTCCCAATCCATCTGTCCAGATCAGCTATGCTACCATTGCACCACGTACATCTCCACCATTATCTGTGCCATCAGCTTCTGTCACTGTAGTAGGTCCATCTGCTGCTCCTCCATCTGCTGCCGTGCCCGTGTTATCTCCTGTTGTGCCGGTTTCATCTGCTGCTGTGCCCATCTCATCTGCTGCTGTGCCTGTCTTATCTTCTACTGTTCCTCCTCCTTCAGTCTCCACGATCACTCCACTTAACAACGAAGAAGCATCTGTCCTTGAAGAGTTTTTGATCCTAGAAGATACTAGCGAGTTCGATCTGGAAAATGTGCCTCCCAAAACTACCAGGGACATAGGAGTGAATACCTCACCATTTAAGGATGATGTAGCAGAGCTGAAAGCCATTATTGAGAGACAGGCCAGAGCCCTGAGGAACAACACCCTTGCCACCAACAGGCTAGAAGAACTTCTAAAGAAGTCCCAGACACAGCAGGAGATGAGATCTATGCATCACGGACCAGGGGAAGGAGAACGTCCTAATATTTCGTATCGGCAGAAGTCTCCGCCACCTCCCAGAATGAAATCAGTTGTTTATCAAATGCCCAGAAGACCATCAGCAAGGAAACCAGAGCCGTACCGAAGACCATCTCCCCTTGAGAACCTTTTCAAGCCTGAAAGAAAGAGTAAAAATGGACATTAACTTTGTGCTAAGTATATTTCCCCTCAGATAAGTTAACTTGTTATAATATTTCTTTTATTGATAATTGGGAAGTAAGGTTAGGATTGGGATGGGTGGTGGACTTTCTGTGTATTTTTCATTGTAACTTCGAGCATTGGTGGTTTATTTTGCTTGAATTTGTATGTTATCATATTACCATATGTTATAATTGTAATGATAGTTTGATGTATGTACATTGTATATACTTGAGAGTGTCTGAAGTAATAAGTTGGAGTACTTGAATGTATTTTGAGCAATGACTGTACAATCATTTTGAATGATTGAGAATTCATATTTACTTGATGTCTTTGTTGAATGACTTTCATTGGAATTGGTAATTTATTTATGAATCTAATTATCTTTGAAGACAGTAACTTGAGAAATTGATCTGTGTATACTTACCTTAATTATTTTTCATGAGAGCTTAAGATTAGTAACATGAATTGTGTCCATCGGTATCCTCTGTTCTGATTAACTCTGTAAATGAAAACAAGGAAGATTAGGATATGTTACTTGAGTTAGTACTTATAGTTATGCTTATGTATATTTGTCTCTAAATTATTAGCATTAGCAAAGTACATTGTTATCAGTTGCTAAGCATTTATGTGCAAGTACAGATGCACATATTTACATGATGTTATATTTTTATACTTACCTTGTCATGTTTTCATGCATTGTTGTCATATTTTCATATTTGCATTGTTGTTATAGAATCATCCTTCCATATATTTTTACATCACACTTTCATCTTGATTTGAGATCATCTTTTCATTCTTGCATTGTTGACATTTTTTTTATTGTTGTAAAATAAGTCCAAAGAGACTTGGACAATTTTAACAGGGGGCAAAATGTGACAAATAGAGTGACAGTGATATTATAATCACGAAGTTTTAACCGTATTACTTGATTACATTTTTCTTTGTGTGCATTGTGTTTTGATACGACCCCCGAATTCTGTCAGACGATGTGTATTGCCGCATACGTTATTTTCTTTGCTTTTCAAGATTTTAATGTCGTTATGATGTTAAATTTATTGTTATCTATAGCTTCCTATATTGTATACATGATCACATAATTAAAACGGTGTTTGTTTAGCGATTATTCGGTAAATTGTTACCTGGTATGTTTTCTCTTTCGCCGCATGGTTTGTTATTCCGGAAGTGCGATTTCCCAGAATGCATTTTTCTTAAAATGTTAAAAGTTGTAAGCGGCGATTTATTTAATTAATTGTATGTCAATCTTCTTTAATTATTACGAAAGTTATTTTTGTTTATAAAGTAGTTATAATATTTTACTTGTTTCTATTTTATGGTGAAACATGTACACAACTTTTTGTTGTCGTGGGAATAAGGTTATCGCGTATCGCCTGTGATTGGTTGATGATCAGGTGCGCGATGTTTCTGATTGGTTATCGTATTTTACGTCATTTCGTAGTATTTTATGACGTATATATAGTAAGAACGAGAGTTGCAGACAGCAGAGTAGACAGAGATTAGATTACAGACAGTAGATTACACCAGTGTAAAGGTGTGTGTTTAATTTAGTTTTTTTGGGTTAAATAATTTGATTAAGTGGTGTGGGGGAAAACTTTATTCAGAGATTGAATAATATTTATTTACCAGTATATTACTGGTGTGGATTTTCATGATTACTGGTTTATTACCAGTTTAGGATTAAACTTGGGATTTTAATAGGTCTAAGAGAGTTAGACTTGCACATGAATTATTTAATTACTGGATAAGACTCCAGTTATAGAGGGTTTTTTATGAGTTTGTGAAACACCAGAGATTTTGTGAAATGTTGAACAGTATTGTTTTGTTTCCTGTTAAATAAATTTATAAACTTTCAATGGAGTTCTTGACTTGTTGAAGAAAGTCCAGTTAGCGTATCCGCACGTTACAGTAACCAACACGCAAAAAAAAAATCTTGTTGATTTCATTTATGCTCTGAAATGTTCCCACAAAACAACTTCTGACTTACTGTTTGGCTTAATGACAGACGTTTATCGGTCCATTTTTATATTTAATGACAAAATTCCTTAATCTAAAAGTATTACCAATATATTGATATTACAAAATCGTATTGCGATACAATATTATTCGTTATTGTATTGCAATATATCGAAATATCGATATTATTGCCCAGCCCTAATTGTAACAGTATCATTTTCTGTAGATCATTTCAAACATTATTAGTATATATAACTGTTGTACTGTTAAATACATCACAGTTTATTCTGGATTAGTTAATATTGCATCCAATTTAGAGGGAAAAAACTTCACAATGCTTTATTTTCCTGATTTATTTTCAAGATTCAAAAATGAAGTAAATCAACAGTTTGTAAAAAATGCAACAATAGAAAAAATGCTGAAGTATTGGACGGTGCTATTCTGATAATATTCATAATGTACACTAAAAGTACAGTTATAAAAGAATAAAAATACAACCTCAACTGTATTAAAATAAAGTTCTAAAAGTAAATTTAAAATTTCTAAATGCAACCTTAGGGTATTTTTCAATCATTGACAAGTAATCTTTTTTTTCAGATAAATGTCGCAGACACTGTGCAGTCTACACTGTATGTGCACTTGCATGTGTATAATCTCAGAAATGAAAGACGGTCATAAAGGTGTATATAATGTTCACAAATTTTATGTCACGGGGCAAGTTGAAAACATAAATTATGCGACTAAATATAAAAATTATCAGCTAAATACAAAACATTATCAGCCAAAAATAAACTATCAGCAGTAGAATATAAATATTATCTGTGACTGAAAATAAATATTTATAAATATTATCAGCTGTAGAATATTAAACGTCACTGAATATAAACATTATTGGCAACCAAATTTAAACATTCTCAGTGGCAGAATATAAAAATTATCAGCAACAGAAAGTAAACATCATCAGTGACTAATTAAATATTATCAATAAATGTCACATGTAGATAAATAAAAAGCCTATAAAAATACAGATTTCTTGACGAGACAATGCTGTGGGTGGCACGGCGGTTGATCACAGTCTTCAGGGGAGGCGTTGTTAAGGCAGTTAATGTCTACTAGGGAGGTGTCGTTAAACCTTGAGGTGTTTCTTGGCCAGTAACTCGTCCTCCTTTACACGAGACGAAGCCTTGATATGTGATGAAGTATCCCACCTGTAAATACAGACATGAGCGTTAGTGTTACATATGTATTGGAAGTCAAGGAAACTGAAGAAAGGCTAAAGTTTTGTCATATCTTTTCCCTGGTTCTACAATTGATGAATTAAGCTAAGAGTCTTTTACAATGTTAAAAAATTCTCATCTTTACAAAAAATAATATATATAGGATGCACAAATTCTATCTACATGGTACTAATTATATAAAATATGTATATAATTTGCCCTTGACATAGATATAAGAAATGGGGTGGTTCTTGATGAAACACAGTCTTCAAAATATTCATCCTAACTACATCAGTTTTCAATAAATCAAGCTTTCTGTATTTGGTCCTATTACTCCAAAATTGAAACACAAAGTGCAATAAACTGGAATCTTATGGATTTTAATAAATAATTATTTTCTTTTAAACCAAGAACTGGCTTCTATGTGTAAAGATTAGCTTTTTTGCAAAACCTGCACATTGCAGAACACATGTACCCTACAATGATTTTAACTCTTGATATATACATGTATGTAAATGAAGCTGAAGGTACTCTAAGGCTGTCTATATTATAAGCTATCTACACTAGAATCAAGCTGTAATTGCCAAGTCTACAATTGTGTGTTCATTATGTATAGAATATATTCCTTACAATTTTTATTTGTGACCAACAGAAATACTAGTATAAATAAATGAAATAAAAAGTTTCACTTAAAATGCACTTATAGTGAGAAAAATATTTTTTCCAAAAAGAGGAGGGGGTAAAAAAAATCCTGTTGAAATCCTGCAATCTACAAAGCTGTATATACTATCATAAACTGACAATAGTGCTTAATATCATTAGATTACCAAACGGGGTCGGAAACAAATCTATTTTCTTGACCTGTGGGAATGGAAAACTTCAAGGTTAATAATAATTCATATACTGATATACAAGATAGATGTAAGTTCTCTTTCTAGCGGAAACAATATACCGAAAAACATCAAGGATTCTGTATATCTCAAACCTAACTAAAACAGTATATCTTGTCTATTACAAAGTCATATGATGAGACTATCTCTAGCAGAAACCTAAACATTCAGCTGTAAAGGGACACTTTCAGATTCTGGGTTTCTGCATTCAGCAGAGTACAGTAAGGATGAGGAGTAGAAAAGCAGAAATTAATTTTGTTTTAGGTGTTCATTGCTACTTATAAAATTTTGTATTTTTCTTACTGAAACATATATCAGAACTGAAGATATGGAAATTCTGTGAACAGATGTTGGTAAAAAAAGCTGAAACAAAAGACAGCTACAGAGGACATAATGGGCATGTATTCAATGTAAGCCGTGTAAAATATGGATGATAGCTTGGATACATATGAAATATATTTACCCAGGATGAATCCTTTGAAAAGACAAAATGTAGCATTAACTCAAAGAGCATATTTATAAACCTAAGCTTAAAAACTAACTTTATGATAAAAGTGTGACTTCAGCTTTTCAATCATCAACTTCCCTAACTTATGTGGCAATATATCGGTAATTGTCGGAAACCCTGCTCTGCTCTTCTTGGGTAGCTTTTTACCAAAATTTGTTTAATTTTCTGTATTATCGAGTGGGAAAAAATCTTCCTTCAAATATGATTCAAATGACTTCAAAGAGTACGTACAAAATTAGTGCTGGTTATCAATTTAAAAAACAAAGAGTATGGCACGCCAAATCCACAAAAATGAGCAAAACATAGTTTCACAGTCGATAAACTAGGTTTATCGGTTGTAAACTATAGTTTACGGACTGTAAACTATAGTTAAACATATTTTACATCTGTAAACCATAGTTAACGCGATTCTATGTTTCACAACCGTAAACTATACTTAACATCGAAAACAATCATTTGCGATCGCAAAACATAGATTATCTGTAAATACAGTTTCACGATTTGTAAACTATAGTTTACAAACCGTTAACTATAAACGATGATAAATATAGGAAAATTAAACAACTCTTAACTACAGACGATTGTAAACTATAGTTTACAAACGTGAATTTATGTTTATCAACAAAATCTATTGTTAACGCTTTATTCACCTTAGGTTATATTTAACGACCGTTAAATATAGTTTTAACTATACTTAACGAATCGTTAACTATAATTAACGCGTGAACTAAAATCGTTAACTATAGTTTACGGTTTGTAAACTATAGTTTACAGTCGATAAACCTAGTTTATCAATTGTGAAAATAGGTTTATCTCATTTTTGTGAATTTGGCGTGCCATAAAAGAGCATTTAATGTTCTTTAACATTCGAAATATGAACATTTTGAAGGCATTTTTGAAGGTGAGATTGTCTTATTTTCTACACTTCATAATGATGAAAAATTAAATGATAAGGAATGCCCCAATGCAGGTTATACTGTATAACTTGGGTAAATAGCTATTATTCATTCCTTAGTAAGTTAGGGGCCAAATTCAGTTGTTATCATGCATGTATCTTGTCTCTCGTAAACTGAATGTCGTTAACTTACTTTTTAGTTTCTCGTTTGAATTCTTTCGGAGGCTGTTTCAGCTTCATTAGAAGAAAGTCCGGCTCTAATCGTCGGTTCATAAAGGGTGGCTCGGTGACATCCTGGACTATTAGAACATATTCACCTAAAACGAAATAAGTCGGACATTTCAAGTACTCTCTTGATAAGCAATAGAATGGCAATTTTATCCAATATCTGTGCTAAATTAACTTGTATCATTTCAATACCAACTTGAAAACAATATGCTCACATTATTTGTTTGCAGTTTTTTAAATTCACACTGAATACTGCAATAAAAAAAAACTCGTAAGGAAATTTCTGACAACTGTTGAAACTGTTTATAAATTTATATTTACAAATTTAAATGGTATTGTCAATGTATTGAACATCTCACAAATGATTTCAAATTACACTCATCACACAGACTGTGGATGTATGATTATGCATTGCTTTCAATTTCCAAACAATATTGAAGATTAAATTTAATTAAATTCCATACATACCAAGTTTGGCAAATTTCTCCTCCATAGCTTTTTGTTTCTTCATTCTAAATTTATCAACTGAAAAATACAGAGTCAAAATTAAAACAAGAAATAGAAAGTAAATTTCTTATGAATATTCCTGTTAAAAAAATTGTTAAATCCTGAATCAAACCACAGAAGCTAATAATGAAATTGCTTTAAGTTGAATGTGGCATGGCAATAATTCCACTCATGTGTGAACTGTGTTAGACTTCAAAGCATAGATTTAGAAGAACTTTTTGAATATTTATTTTAGTTTACAAGTTATAAATGCTTGTCAGGTGATATTATAAATTCAAAGGGAGAATTTTTTTCCAAATTTAGGGGACTGCTTAAGGCAAGATAATGGAGGTTGGTTAAATAACGGTGTTAGAGGTGACAGGAGTTGGAGAGTGTTCGGGTAGTCCAACACGCCTTACATATAGAGGTGTGAGTGGGAGTTTCCCGGATTGATCGTCTCCTGCTGGGTTGATCTCGGATTTCAGCTGAAGGCGCAAAAATAAAGGCAGTTTAATTCATACTCCACAGGATCACATTTGACATTTATTTTAACAATTTATAATTTTCTAATCAGAACATGTCCATTTCAAAAACATATTTAGGTTTGATTTACACAACAAACAAACAAAAAATAAAAGGTAATGCTTAAAAAATTATAAAAGAATTACTGATTTTATCTGTAAGTTCTATAGACAGACCTGTGTACAGAAAGAGATCAGTATATGTACCTGTCTGGTTCTGACTCTTTTAATTAACAATTAAATATAATTCCATGCATTAAACAAGTGATGTGAGCTGGTTGTGAGTTATCTTTATACAAGTATAAGGGAAATTAACCCCAACAAAGTCATTTTTCATTCCCAATTCAAGGTATTTTGCACCGTAGTATGAATTTCAATTGAAAAAATGTATATGCCTTGATATTGGGGTATGAAAAAATACTCAGATTTGGAGTGAGATATCCCCACGATGTACTCATGAAATATATCTTACACTTTGAGAATGACATGCAAATGTGACCAGTGAAAATTCATGCAAGGTGCCCATAAAAATTCCACATGGATTACAATTTCAAATGAGTAAAATATATATATCATAGGATTTATAATTAAATACTGCTCATACATATTACTGGTAGAATCTGACATTACAATTTATGAGATTGGTCTTTGAGTTATAAAGTTACGGTCAGACACTTAATGACATGTAAAATGTTTGATGCTGATACATGTAGATCTAATAAATAAAACCTATGTAGTTGCTTACAAAGTGAAATCTTTTTGAACATGATATCAAACAAGAAATGGATCTATATACAACAAAAATACAATGTTAATTTTGAAACAGAGTTACTTATCAACCACATAAATACATGCATAAAGTGTGCCACAAGTATTCACACAAAATCCACCATTTTCTGATAAATACAATTCAATGCAATAAACCACAAACAGGTGTGTGTGAATAATGAGGGGGATGGGGATAAAACACACTGTATATATATATATATAAACCTACAGACACTGGGCTGCCTAGAAATTGATGGTGTGAAAAGCTCTGAAACAAAATCAAAACACCTCATGCCATTGTAACAGAGTCTATAGTACTACATGTACAGTCATTATTGTAATATACATGTACCATTACTGTGTAAATTACCAGAAAACTGGCTTCGAACGACATGCAGTGCATTTTTCAATGTATATACTTACAAGTTATTAATTAAGCTTTATTAATGTAAATTCACCACATAAATTTCATATATGAAAGCCTCAAACTATTTAGTATTGCATAACACTGTACCCAGCTTTGTTAACATTAACTAGAATATACACCAGTCCTATATTACTTACATGCTGGAATAGATAAAAAAAAAAGAATTTCTAATTTTATTAATAAAGAGTCAATTTTCCTATCTGGTCAAAGATATAGACATATAATCCTCCATTCTTATTTCAGATCCCAAATCTGTGATGAGATTAATTTTATACACACATTCTAAGAATTTCATTGAACATATTGTTATTCTATATACCTTTTGACCTTGATCTACTCTTAGATTGTGTTTTGAGTCTCTCTGCCTCTTCCATGCGTTCAAAAGGTCTGTATTTTGGAGGTGCTGGGGTTAAGTGAAGTTCATCAAATGTATATACACCATCTTTTGTTCTGACTGTCGTCAGGGGAGGGAACTGAGGAACCGTGTTTTCTCTTTCTACGTCGGGCGTTTCCTCTGCAAAAAAATGATTTTAGGTAAATTAATCCATTTTGAATATGTGTAAATGTAATCCCTTTCAATGAACAAAGAAGTACTGTTTAAATCATATCTTCCACCATGACTGTTTATAATTGGTCCTACCATGAAATAAAGCATGACTTTGACCTTTAACCTGACTCAGTGAGATATTTCATACACAATGTGACGTTACCTACCATTTCCACTTTCATTGCCTGATGTGACGTTACCTACCATTTCCACTTTCATCGCCTGATGTGACGTTACCTACCATTTCCACTTTCATCGCCTGATGTCATGTTACCTATCATTTCCACTTTCATCACCTGATGTCATGTTACCTACCATTTCCACTTTCATCGCCTGATGTCATGTTACCTACCATTTCCACTTTCATCACCTGATGTCATGTTACCTACCATTTCCACTTTCATCACCTGATGTGATGTTACCTACCATTTCCACTTTCATCACCTAATGTGTTGTTACATGTACCTACCATTTCCACTTTCATTGCAGGTGTGGCACGATGTGATCCCTTTCTGCTCAAAAGCCCGATTTCCACTTTCCTTCACCGGCAATAGTGACGTCTCCGTATCAGTGAAATATTCTGGAGAGGGATGTTAAACAGTATACAATCAATCAATCCATCACATGATGTCATGTTACCTACCATTTCCACTTTCATCACCTGATGTGATGTTACCTACCATTTCCACTTTCATCACATGATGTCATGTTACCTACCATTTCCACTTTCATCGCCCCTTCCTCGTCATCTTTTTCCCCTTTCATCACCTGATGTCATGTTACCTACCATTTCCACACCCCCGATGTCATATTATCTACCATTTCCACTTTCATCACCTGATGTCATGTTACCTACCATTTCCACACCCCTGATGTCATGTTACCTACCATTTCCATTTTCATCATCTGATGTCATTTTACCTACCATTTCCACTTCCATCACATGATGTCATGTTACCTACCATTTCCACTTTCATTACATGATGTCATGTCACCTACCATTTTCACACCCCTGATGTCATGTTACCTACCATTTCCACTTCCATCACATGATGTCATGTTACCTACCATTTCCATTTTCATCACCTGATGTCATGTTACCTACCATTTCCACTTTCATCACATGATGTCATGTCACCTACCATTTCCACTTTCATCACATGATGTCATGTTACCTACCATTTCCACTTTCATCACATGATGTCATGTTACCTACCATTTCCACACCCCTGATGTCATGTTACCTACCATTTCCACTTTCATCACCTGATGTCATGTTACCTACCATTTCCACTTTCATCACCCCTTTCCTCGTCATTTTTCTCATCAGGATTGTCCTCTGTGTTTTCCTCTTTCTCGTTTTCTTTGTTTTCATTCTCCTGCTTTTCTTCTGAAACCTCCTCATCATCTGATTCTGCTGTGGGACCTACAGGTCAACTCAAAATTATAAGCGTGTGAGAGAACAGGTATAGGCAATGTTTGCCTACAGGTCAACTCAAAATTATAAGCCTACAGATAAACTCATTAAGCACTATGAGAACACAGGTGTGGGCAGTGTGAACCAACAGTTCAAGCTCAAAACATGGACAATATGAGCTAGCCTACAGATCAAGCTCTAAATATTAGGCAATGTGAGCTAGCCTACAGAATCAAAATTTTATCGATAATGTGAAACTAAAGATTAATCTTAAGGTATAGCTGAAAATTAAAGTGATTGTTAAAGAAATATGGATCTACAGATCGAACTCAAAATTACCACCAGTTTTAATCTTTTATTATTACCTGTAAGGATGAATTATTCTGATTTGGATGTTTGATTTGGATAATCACAAATGGGTTATCCTGAATTGGATTTATTTGATTTGGATTACTGTAAAATCACATATTTTCGTGGGGTCAAATTTTCATGGTTGAAGGAAAAAATGTTGGTTAGTGGGGATATGATTTCGTGGATGAAGAACTTTATAGTAGTTGTGCATATGAAAATTTACATTTCGTGGTTGACATGAATTCGTGGGTCTCTACTTACCACAAAAACAACGAAAATTAAACCCCCACGGAAATTAGTGATTTCACAGTATCCTATAATTACCTTGACTCTGATCATTGGATTTGGACGGGTCATCTTGGTCATCATCGTCTGGGAGGTCTTCTATACTGAAGTCAATCTGGTCGGTGATGGGGTATGGGACTACAGAATAACCACTGAAATGAAAGGTATCATAGTGAATATAATTAGACCATTCACAATCCTTTCTGATGCATAACGACCAACTTACAGTGGAGTTTCTACAGGCTTTTGTACACTTACAATGGCATTTCTATGACTTTTGTACACTTAAAATAAAGGTTCTATGGGCTTTTTTTTACATTTTCGATGGAGTTTCTATGAGCTTTTACGCAATGTTTCCTTGGGCTTTTGTACATTTAAAATGGACTTTCTCTGGGCTTTTATACACTTACAATGGGGTTTCTATGGGCTTTTGTACACTTACAATGGGGTTTCTATGGGCTTTTCCTCTGCATCATCTTCAATCATATCAAATAAGGCATCTTCCTTTTCACCGTTTGATACAGGGGGATAATATTTAAATCCTGCCAGCAGTTGAACTTCTCGACCTTGATCTAAAATTGGATAACATATATTTCGAAAATGAAATGCAAATTTTTTAACATAATTCTTCAAATTTCGCTGAAGAAATGAATACAATACTTTCACGATATAAAACCTACATGTATTTATTTGTTGTTGGCAAAATAGTTTCAAGTGCATACCAAAAATGTGATAAATGAACAAAATCTCTTTTAAACCTAATTAAAAACTTGAATTATTATAGTTTTATTATTTGACAAGACATATTTATATAAAAATCTATTTTTCAGCACACAAAGATTTTTGAAGATTTCTGAAAATTGTTGTGCTTGTTTTTCCTGTTTATCTGTATGCTTACCAGGTATAAGTCTATCACTTTCATTAAGACATTCAATCTTCACAGTAAATCCTATACCCTGGAATATTGACACCTTGGACTTGTCTTTTGGTTGTTTCTTCTTCTGGTCTATTTCTGAGTTATTGTTTAGTGTTACTTTCAGTTTGGTGGCCATTATCTCTGGGAATCCATTGATCCACTGACCATCATAAATAAGGCCAGAACTGTGATGCATTTTGCCTCGTCCATTAAAAGCATCTGACTTAAAATCTCCCTACAACATTTAGAAGCACTGCATGTAATAACAAGGTTATTATAACTCATATTTCATACAATGATATATTTATAAATGTGCTTTGGAGAGTATTTACTATATACCTTTTAATCACCTACAAACCTATCAAATATAACCATCATTTATACTTCTAATCCTGGAATCATTAAACATTGCTCAAGTCAAAAACTTAAGTGTTGTACCAAAATTTTGTAGAAGTCAGGCAGAATATAATTTAAATATTTCCCAATGTTGCATTACCATTGAATTTTTATCTAAGACCTAGTACCTCATAAACTGACCATGACCAATCAATGGTATAAAAATTCCCTCGACCCTCACGTAGGTCAGCAAGACTTACCTCATAAACAGATCCCATCAAATTTGTATAGAGAAATTCCTCAACCCTCGCGTAGGTCTAAAACTTACCTCATAAACAGACTCATCAATGGTATAGAGAAATTCCTCGTCCCTCGTGTAAAACTTACCTCATAAACTGACCCATCAATGGTATAGAGAATCCCTCGACCCTCACGTATATCATTGACCCACAGACCTTCATAACGGTCACCATTTCTAAGAAATAGAAAAACATTACAAGTAAGTCTTTCATTAATTGTAAATTACTGTTATTGCATTAAAAATAGCATTTCTTACAGGAAATTAATTTTACATTGGTTTCTTTACTTGGAACCATTTAAAATTATTCTCTAGCTTACCCAATGTCTTTTTTCCAACTTGAATCAATTTTTTAAAAGTTAAATACGAGTATAAGCTAAATCTATAATAAGAATCTTAAATCAAAACAGCACAGAAATTACTTGATGCACCTTCATTAATATGCACCTGAAAATGTTAACACTGCAGGTTCAGCTTGATTCCAGATTCAGATTTAGCATTGTTTATCAATTAGAAGGATAGTTAAATAATTATCCTTTATTCACAAAAAAAAATTTCATTTAAATTGTAAATGTATCAAATTACAGACTCTATTATTAAAGGTCAGTAAAGTTAAATGTCTCATGCATTATTAAACTACAAAGAAGTTTTCTTACAAAAGATTTAAAGTTGTCAGTAAATTTGTTTAACTCCAACCAAAATATTTAATTTGGAAATAAATAAATTATTCAAACTTCTTAATGAAATTAACCCAAATGGCTTAATATTTTTCTCTACAGTTAGTAGCTTGATGCAAATTTGTATGCTATACTAGTTATAATTATTTAAGTAGACACGATACCCTTTGTAAACTATTATAATTGAAATAAAATCACAACATGAAAATATATAAAGTACAGCTGCTGAATCTTGAACAACATGGGGAAGTCTTATATGTTCATCAGGGACACTTCCTGATTCCGTGGTAGGTTACTCAGGTGTCATTTGATAAATTAATATGGTCATCATGCATTTATATTTAAAAAATACTTAGCTGAACATCATGACAGTAACATAACATAACAGTAATTTAAAGTCTTCTTGTTGTGTACAAGTCTAATTAAATACATGTATACCATGTGTCCCCACCCTAGCCCCAAAACTATATTTATTTGAACAAAATTTAATCAAAATTAAGGCATAGGTAATTGTTTGCTTGTAAATTTGATTTATTTTTAGAGATTTCATGCAACGATCTTTTTGTCTGTTTTAATGTCCATAAAATTACTTGGCTGCAACTGTGGTCCCAGCCAGGCCTAAGGGATCATGATTTTAGCCAACTTACTATATATCTACACCACACATACTGTATGAAGGAAATTCATCCCCCCTTTTTTAAAATTTTTGCCCCTTTCATCTTTGTCTCACTTGGGCAAATTTAAAATGGGACAAATTCAAAGAACACAGAGTACAATTTCTTAAACAGCACTGTAACTGGGTGAATTTAAAATGGAGCCAAATTGTTTGCAACTGTAAAAGGGCAAAAATAACACAGAATGAAAAAAAAAAACCTGTATACATTAAATGGATTCTTTCAAGTTAATACATGAGCACTTCAGGGGTGAGGGGGGGGGGGGGGATTTTTTTATCCTCTCCGGCAATTGCCTTTGCTAAGACATGCTAAAAAGATCAGTACGTACAAGTATATGAAATTAAAAGAAGCATTGACATATACATGTAGTACATTGTAAATAACAAAAAACAGAGCATACAGTCTTCACTTTATACAGCCATAGCTAATAATCAAGCAACATACATTGATATTGGACCAAAATTAAAATTCTTTAATTAAAAAAATCAATAAAGAGTGGATTATGATCTTACTTTCCTATATACATGTACATATATTTATATTTTGATGAAATGGATGATTTCATGATCAATGACATTAAAATAGAGTGCCCCCCTCCCCCTCAAACAAATCAGTTCTTAATGTAATATTTGATATTAAGGAGTTCACAACATTATAATCAACTAACAAGAGCTAGCCTTGACTTAGACATTTGTCCCAAATTTTCTTTTTTCCTATCTAACATCTCCATTAGGCAAATAAAAGTATGTCTGAAGCTGAGTTTAAAAGAATTTTTCAATTATGTTTCAAAACAACTGTCATTTTTGTCACTGGTCTTGACCTCTGGCCTTTCGACCATTCTATATTCTAGTTCAAGACTAAAAGGTCAGATGGGGTTCCTTAAACTGTCTGCATTTCACAACATTGAAATGAACTTATCAATAAGTATGTCACCAGACACAGAGACTCGCACAAAACCCACTTATTTTAACCCCTTGTTAACTTGTTAGAAGGGCTGCAATACATGACATGTACGCTTTAATCCATTAGTACTTCTAATGAAATGAAATGTGTTTTTTAAAATATAATGTTATTATTTTGTGAATAGAAAGATTAGTATTAAACTAATGCTTAAATTTTATGTCTACATTAAAAAATCATCCCTAGAAGTATTTTACATCTTTTAACAAATTTATCGTATATTTTAATTACTAACTCATAATTTTGATACATATATATGTCAAATTAATGCAACTTAAACTATATACTCCTAATGCTTATAATTACAAATTGTCTGTTAATTGAGTGTACAAAAGTATGATCAATGTAACAAGCCATAAGGGATGGTTTTTCATGCATGAAGAATATAAATATTAGTCCAATATCTATCCATTCTGAGTAGCATACAAAAATAAAGCTTGATACATTGTTCCGATTCACACACAGCAATATACCTGCACCCATCAGAGCGGATCTTCTTTCTAAAATTAGTATCAGAGGGGTTCACACGGAATGACAAACAAATAGAAAGAGGTAATGCAAAATAAATTCACCACAATTAAATATACACTGTGTTTTTACATGATGTAGAAACACATATTGATATTGATAAGATGACACATATTATTCCAACCAGAAGTCAGGGAAAGATTTGAAGACATTTAAGTTTTTATAATATTATTATAAAATTTAAAGGAACTTGAAATTGTGAAAGGAGTCAATCATTTCATATATCTAAGGAAAAATGGATGCAAAACTCTCAGGTATTATGGACATTTAATCTTCAAAAAGTAAGATTTGCTGCTAAGGTATTCATATGTATAAACATATCGTACACGCATACACCGAGTGATTTAAAGATTTATCAGGCCTTATGTCAGGCAGCTCTTATAACATTGGCCTTAATCTTCTTGTTTTCATTTTAAATTCATAATAAAGTTTAAAATTTAATAAAACTACCTTTCTTGAGAAACTTAATTTAAAATATTGGCATTGGTAAGATTTTAAATAATTCCTTTCTGATGAAGAAAAAAAATTCAAAAACATTGACGAAATTTAGTTTACCTAAATAGATTGATTGCCTTTGGCCTGATTGTGCTGGTGGGGAAGATAAAATTTTACTGTCTTGAAATATATATTTGGGCCTCTCTGATGAACAAAAAAAAATTATCAAAAACACAAAATTTTACATTTGACAAAATTTTTTGAGTTTACACATATATATTATATACGCCATGGCATAAACATTGCAATATACATAACGTCACAATGCTTTTAGGTCCACATGCATTTATGGGCAGTGGTGGCTTTGGTTTATTAGGTTACCTTTATTAGGTCAATGCAAGGGGTAGTTGCAGGATAATGGACTTTATATCGTGTGAATTGTTAATTATCGTCAATGATACTTACGCATACATCATGACGCCCACGCCGTGCTTCATGTTACCCTCGTATCCCCCCTCGTAAACTTCGTCAGACTCCATCCCTAATGTCTTCATTACTCCATAACCTAAATAACAGGATAAAAATGATATTAGAAAGACAAATCAAGAAGTTTAATTTCTTTTCAAATAGAAAAATAATCTATATATTTATGTACAGTCTGATGAACCTAATGTTATTGTGACTGTGCTTCTTTTTGTTGGTTTGAAGGTTTGACAAAAAATATGAAAAAAAAAAGACTGCAGGTATATGAAAGTTTCAAGTTCTTAATGTTTATATTTAATAGATATCCAAGAAACTATTCTTCAAAAGCTTGAAAAAGTAAGATTATTTTTTGAATGTCAGTATTGAAAATTTTTTAATTTCATCTCATGCAAGCATACGTTTTCTATATCCAAGTCAATAAATGTTCAACTTATTAAAATATCTCTCATAATATTACATAAAATTGCACAAGAAAACCAGATTTCACCATGCTATATATCACTAAGTGGGATATGAATCCCTTATTGTACCCCCTTATTGTACAGAACTTGGAAGCTAAAACGAAGCAAAATCTTAAGTTAGCTCTATCCACTGTGCTACTTAGGCTTGCATGATTATACATAGCATTAAAATAAAAGCATGATGAATTTTGCGAGGCCTATTGCACTGACCACTAAGTCTTTTCAGTTTTAGAAATGTTATATTCAAAGACAAACAGATAACAAGAAAATCGATACGTATTTGAAAGATTTCTCTCTTTTTTTTTTTTGCTCTTAAATGTATAGACAAGCTTGGTCTTACCATGTTTCCTGTTTTTATACCACTCTCCGTCGTACACTGAGCCATCCGCGTACACCATCGTCCCCCGACCATGCAGCTCCCCCTTACTGAACTGGCCTGTGTATTTATTACCGGTCTGTGAGAAGAATCGTGTTCCTTTACCATCTATTTCACCATTTGTAAAGGTCCCCTCATAATAGCTACCATCAGCCATCTGAAGTTTTCCCTGACCTACAAGAGACAATGGGTGGCTAACACATCAATTGCTATTTTTGTCATTCTAAATATAGTTATCTTGTAAACATTTTAGATAGCTCATTTGAGGGTGCCAATAAAACTTATTTTTATTTAATAATTTTCAGGACCCATCATGCCGATTCTGTGACACTAATAAGGGCAACATCCTCATAGTGATCATACAACAACCATGAAGTAAGCAGAAAGCGGAGGTTTGATACAGTTTGATTGCCTTAAGTGCCAAGCAATGGTGCACACTTTGAGCATGTACAATCCGTCAGCTCAGCATTCTAAAATACACACAGAATAAATGCCATATGATGACTGTAACAGTTTTAAAACTTGGTTATAGCCCTAAAATGCCATAATTTGTTATATCCATATGACGAATTTGTATAAGTATATATAGCGAATTCACAATATGCACATTTTCCTATAAGTATTACTGCAGAATATCGTAGGGAATCAATTATTACAAAACATAGTACCTTGCCTAACTAAGGTTTTCATTATGAATTAAATTTCATTGGCAAATTTTTACTAAATATAAAGTCAGTTCAATATACCTAATTTGGAACACACACAGTTCGCTATATCCGTAAAAATATCTGCCATATTTTGGTGACTGTATATCCGAGCACTGAGTACTGTACTTGGTTTCTAACAACAACACAAATACATAAGTTGTGCACTTGATCACAGTATGGATGCAGTGGTATAGTCAGCGGTACTTGTACATACAGTCCTCTCAGAGTCCTTTGAGATGACACTGCATCAAAAGAGCACCTTGTGGACTCCATAAATGTGAAATGACAACTCCTAACAAGATGGGAACACAGTAAACTGCCATTTAGAAATCCATAGGAACATAGTAGCATGCTGCAGCATCTCAGTAGAAATGCCTTGTTTGCCATCAGGACATAGGTGTGTTAATATTTTCATCTTTTGAAAATTCTATTGAATTTTCTTGTTATTCCACTGTGATTCTAGAAATTCAATAATGCCATATATCCCTTATAGGAAGGCAGTATCTTAATGTTCTGTGTATAATCAACTCTGTTTCAATCTAGCCTCTTGAGATTTTTTGTGAAAACTCATGGCTAAAACATAATTATATTTGTGTAGTACATGTAAGTGACTTTGACATCAGCAAAATGACTGATTCAGGTTCACAATTATTTTTTGGTCAGGTCAACAAAGACCATCTAACATTTCTCTTAGTTACAATGTTATGTCCTTGAATAAAAAGTCAAATTTTTCTTCTTAATGACCTTGGCTACATATCTAGAAACTTACATTAATAAATCACAGTGGTTTTGCAAGTGACAGAGGTCAATATTTGCAAGTATCGTATATATGTTACTATATACAGTAAAACTCGTTTAGTATGAACACGGATATTGCGAATTTACAGATATAGCGAAGTCATCTTGATTCCCCAGCGTATATAAATTTAATGAATTTCTTATACAGATATAACGAATTACGGATATAGCGAAGTGATTTCATAGGTCCCAGTGACTTCGTTATAACTGTATACCATTGGTAGTTGGGCTGAATTTCAGACCTGATAAGGTATATACTTACCATGTTTAATTCCACCCCTCCATTGGCCTTCATATCGGAAATATTTATTTTCATACTGGTATATACCATGACCTACAAAATAACACAGTCACTGTCATTTATTCAAGTTATAAAAGTTTTAATTGTTTTGTGTAAATTAAAAGTTTAATAGTAGTTTGATTTCAAAGTTCAATTCCTTGTACATGTATTTAATTCCCGCAAGCTCTCCTCAACTCAAACACAACACAGTAACAACTTCACACCACTTTGATTTTATAGGCAGAAAATTAACTGCTGTTTTCAGATATTTTCATTAATGAAACTTAGAGCACATGTGTATAATTTTGCAAAATTTGTTTTGAAATTAGAAAATGCTTTGATTTAAACAATATCTTGCAAAAAAACTTAGGATAGAAAGCATGTAGGCTTAAATGCCACAAGGACTTTTACGACTTAAGACCAAATTTAATTCTTCATATAACTCTTTAATAAACATTATATCAAAATTATTTTAATCTTTTTAAAAGAAATGTGGTAAGATGTTTTTACACAAATAATTTTGAAGAGAATTATTAATTTTGCAAAATTTTACAATCATCTGATTAGTTTTCGGTCTTACGTAGTCGTAAGTTCTTTTGTAAAACGGGCCCCGATGTATATTTTTCTTGAATGTATAAGTGAAACAGGAAAACTAAATATTTTTTTCTGAACAAGAAATCATTGAGTGTCTATTACATATGATATGTTCTAAATCATAAATTGTAAAAATCCTGCAAATAAGTCCATGGTCTTTAACACATCATTCTGGAAATATTCATTGACTTTGGTTATTTGTTAAGACACTCACTTTACAGTGCATCACAAATATTGCTAGTAGTCACTTCCAAAAAATATTAATATAATTCCTAGCTATGTTCTTTTAAAAAATTTAAAAAGCAGGTAAAAAACTATATGTTTTTTTTTTTAATTACTTCTTTTCTATTGAATATCAATACATGTACTTATTTTTTATTCATAATAAGATTTATAAGAAATAACTTTGTGTGAGCATGTCTGCCATTGCTCAATTGACAAACCTTATCAAGATACTTGGAGATATGAATGCTGAAATTCTTACCAAATTTCACTTGGCTTTTTAAAACCAATGTTTATTTTTTATGCAATCTCAACAACTGTGTACATATTAGTTCAAACATACATATATCTGAAGTGTCACTTTTATTCTCAATTTAAATGCCATCTCATTATGTATTCTGTTAATGCAATTTTTCATTAATGGCATATTCAATGTTCACTTGCTCTTAAAGGTTTCAAAAAATTGTCATTGAGAACCAAGTTTGTGAAATCTCAATCCTGTACACATTAATACCATTAATATCTTCAATGTTACATACTTTTTTTATCAAACCATCTCATATAATCATTTTTTTCTGCTCAAAACATTTAGTATTGAAAAAAATTGATGAAGTGATATATCATTTTTATATTTAAATTGATCTTTCAAAGAATTATTTTTTTTCCTTTCAGTGTGAACCATATATAAACCACATTTTGAAAATACCTCAACCAACTAACAGTTGTTAGAATTCACTTTACTTCAGTTATAAAATGTTCAACATCACTGACACACCAACAAAACATTAGGATTATTCACAGCACAAATTTTAATCCTGTTTGTAGAAACAGCTACCTTAAAATAAATGTTATAACTTGACCCTCTGCAATCCTTCAAGACAGATGAACTCACCTGAGGTTCGTTTTGGGAAGGGATTGACGTTATATTCCCTCCGCTCGGAAATCTGACGTCTAGGTCTCACTGGAAGAATGCTAGGGGGTTTTAGATACGGTAACTTAAAATTATCCAAACTCTCATTCTTAGAAAATGCCAGTAGTCCCTTAGAAGGCTCACTAGACATGTCTGATGACATACTTCCATTTTGTTTTTGTATTTCACGATTAAATTTCTTTTTATAATTTGTATATCTTGTTGCATTAATTGTTGGCATTATGGTGGTTTATGAAATCAGCAGATCCTACACCAGACAGGTAAAATAGAAAACAAATATCTGCTCAAAAGAGCAACTCCCTCAAAGAAGCACAATGCTTTCCAAATGAATTAATAGAACACAATTATTGTTATTTCCAGAGGATGAACTAGAAGAATAAATTTCACATTCATATATATATCACATAATTTCCCTGTTTATTATATTTGTTTCTTCACTTGCTCCCTTCATTAAACCAATACAATTATAGCGACTGAACACATAGCACTCGTACGTACATGGTTTAAATCTCTGATATAAGCCTGACGACTACATTAGTATACTAACACGGTTCTCTTGAACCCAATGTGAACCAATTACTAATAAGAGTCATGGAATTAATCTTATGTAGAAAGTACATTTATAAATCAATCCAGATTTATCCTAAAATTGACACGACCCTGTACTATCAGAGTAAGGCTTTTGCCCTTGAACTGTTACTTAACATATTAATCTTTTTAGATGTATAAATTGCATTTTTGATATCTCAAGGTATTTAATGATTAATTTAGTAACCTAGAAAATAAATGAACCTGCTTCACCAATTGATTTCAGCAGTTTGAATTTGAAAAGTTTGCATAATGTACGAAAATAAGAAATGATGATCAATATTGTCATTCAACACAGGACATATTTTGAACTTCTAAAAGATTTATTTCTGCTTTCACATCAAAGAAAAGTGTCTTTAATTAACATTTGGTATATCACAATCGCTGGATGATTCAATGAAGCATAAATAGAAAATTCCCACTATTAACCAGTTGTCCGAGATTAGCAGTGGATAAAAATTAAATAAGTGTAAATCATATAAAACACAGATTATACTCAGTGTTTGGAGCCATTGTATTGACTTGCTTTAAGATTATTGAATCAGGCTATGTAACTGAATATGATATATAAAACTTAATTAAATAATCCTGGATTAGGGTACCAATCAATGTTTTGTTGAAATAAGCCTCTGAAAGAGCCGTTAGATTTTACATGTTAGAAGAAGTTTGTTACTTATTTCATTTACCATACAAACAGACAAAGAAAAACAGGTATGAAATCATCAATGTAAATAAGAATTTTGTACTTGTTTCAAAAATTGCAAAAATTGTAAAATGATGTATTTACAAATTAAAAACAAATAAGAAAATTTATCAAAGAATTGGGTCTCTTTTCAATAGGGCTATATTTAAAATATTGATAGGCATTTTTTAATAACAATCAACATTAATTTTGAACATTTGGGGATGCAGATTACATGGCATCTTTCTTTATTCAGAGGTAATTCTTAGTCATGTTTTAGAAAGTATTTAATGTATATTTGATGTACAATTTAGCTGACAACAGTTAATATATGAAATACATAGCTTTTAGAAATACTTAATTGATTTCTAATCAAACAAGAGGCCCATGGGCCACATCGCTCACCTGAGAAGCTTTGACCATTCTGTTCTTTACCAGATTTTCTCCTTGTAATACATAATGCATCCCCACCCTACCCCACTGATCATAATTTAGACATTTTGAAATCTACACTACCCCAGGATCCTTCCATGTGCACATAAGTTTCAGCTTTTCTGGCCCAGTGGTTCTTGAGAAGAAGATTTTCAAAGATTTTTCCTATATATTTCTATGTAAAACTTTAATTCCCCATTGTAGCCCCACCCTTCCCCCGGGGGTCATGATTTGAACAATTTAGAATCTACACTACCCCAGAATGCTTCCATATAAGTTTCAGCTTTTCTGGCCCAGTGGTTCTTGAGAAGAAGATTTTCACGGATTTTTCCAATATATTTCTATGTAAAACTTTGATTCCCCATTGTGGCCCCGCCCTTTCCCCGGGGGTCATGATTTGTACAATTTAGAATCTACACTACCCCAGGATGCTTCCACATAAGTTTCAGCTTTTCTGGCCCAGTGGTTCTTGAGAAGAAGATTTTCAAAGATTTTTCCTATATATTTCTATGTAAAACTTTGATTCCCCATTGTGGCCCCGCCCTTCCCCCGGGGGTCATGATTTGAACGATTTAGAATCTACACTATACCAGTATGCTTCCATATAAGTTTCAGCTTTTCTGGTCCAGTGGTTCTTGAGAAGAAGATTTTTTAATGACCCCACCCTATTTTTGTCTTTACTTGATTATCTCCCCTTGTGAGGGGACTTGGCCCTTTATTTTAACAATTTAAATTCCCCTTCACCCAAGGATGCTTTGTACCAAGTTTGGTCAAAATTGGCCCAGTGGTTCTTGAGAAGAAGTCGAAAATGTGAAAAGTTTACAGACGGACAGACAGACGGACTGACGGACGACGGACAAAATGTGATCAGAAAAGCTCACTTGAGCCTTCGGCTCAGGTAAGCTAAAAATTATTCCACTAATGACTTTTTGGGAAAAAAGTCTTTTTGCTTGTCATAATGTGAACATTACAGATCATATTTCAATATTTTGAAACTAATATTGTTGACATAATTAAACATAAAATTGCTAGTTGTTGACAATCTAAAAGTATTACCATAAAGAAAGACCTGGCCAATTTCAACAAAAAAGATGTTACAAAATATCTGAACAATATATAACAGGTGGTCAGGCAGGTTCTAACACTGTTAGTTTAGTAGCTCCATTGGTAGAGCAATTGATTAGTGATTCAAAGAGTCTGAGCCAGTGAGGCCTGGTCTGGCCCATCACAAGTATCTAACCTCCCCAATATATACAGTGGACCTTCAGATATCTGGACGCCAGATATCCGGATGTATCCGGATGCTTCAGTATCCGAACGATTTTTCATCAGAACAGAATTCTTAAAAGTTATTTTGTCTTGTTAACTGGTAATTCAGATATCCGGACGCTTCACATATCTGGACAAATTAACTTGGAACCAAAGCTTCCGGATAAATGAGGCTTCACTGTACTTGATCTTAACTTTTTATCTGTTGGCTATTTTTCTTTTCTAATGGGGGTAGAAGAAAAAATTTAAACATATGAAAACCAGGCCAAAAATTAGTCTTCATGCAGGCCTTTAAATCATTTACAATATGTGCTCAGATATCGTCTCCAGCCACAGTCTGGAGTCCACATATAGCTCTTCCCTACCCGTGGCTGCTTGATCACGTCAATTACAAGAGGCCCATGGGCCACATCGCTCACCTGAGCACCAAGGGTAGGACTAGTATAAAATGGCTTTTTATTGTAAAGTTGAAATCCAAAAGTAGTCCCATGACCAATCATGGATTTGCTATTTTTTAGAAAATGATTGAGAAGAAGATTTTTAAAGAATTTTCCTATATATTTCTATGTAAAACTTTGGTCGGCCATTTTGGCCCCGCCCTACCCCCGGGGGTTATGATTTGAACAAAATTGAATCTACACTACCTGAACATGCTTCCATATAAATATGATGAATAATGGCTTTGTCATTCTTGAGAAGAAGATTTTTAAAGAATTTTCCTATATATCTCTATGTAAAACCTTGGTCGGCCATTTTGGCCCCGCCCTACCCCCCGGGGTCATGATTTGAACAAACTTGAATCTACACTACCTGAGCATGCTTCCATATATATTTGATGAATTATGGCTTTGTCATTCTTGAGAAGAAGATTTTTAAAGAATTTTCCTATATATTTCTATGTAAAACACTGGTCGGCCATTTTGGCCCCGCCCAACCCCCCGGGGTCATGATTTGAACAAACTTGAATCTACACTACCTGAGCATGCTTCCATATAAATATGATGAATTATGCCTTTGTCATTCTTGAGAAGAAGATTTTTAAAGAATTTTCCTATATATTTCTATGTAAAACCTTGGTCGGCCAGTTTGGCCCCGCCCTACCCCCGGGGGTCATGATTTGAACAAACTTGAATCTACACTACCTGAGCATGCTTCCATATAAATATGATGAATTATGGCTTTGTCATTCTTGAGAAGAAGATTTTTAAAGAATTTTCCTATATATTTCTATGTAAAACTTTGGTCGGCCATTTTGGCCCCGCCCTACCCCCGGGGATCATGATTTGAACAAACTTGAATCTACACTACCTGAGCATGTTTCCATATAAATATGATGAATTATGGCTTTGTCATCCTTGAGAAGAAGATTTTTAAAGAATTTTCCTATATATTTCTATGTAAAACTTTGGTCGGCCATTTTGGCCCCGCCCTACCCCCGGGGGTCATGATTTGAACAAAATTGAATCTACACTACCTGAACATGCTTCCATATAAATATGATGAATAATGGCTTTGTCATTCTTGAGAAGAAGATTTTTAAAGAATTTTCCTATATATCTCTATGTAAAACCTTGGTCGGCCATTTTGGCCCCGCCCTACCCCCCGGGGTCATGATTTGAACAAACTTGAATCTACACTACCTGAGCATGCTTCCATATATATATATGATGAATTATGGCTTTGTCATTCTTGAGAAGAAGATTTTTAAAGAAATTTCCTATATATTTCTATGTAAAACACTGGTCGGCCATTTTGGCCCCGCCCAACCCCCCGGGGTCATGATTTGAACAAACTTGAATCTTCACTACCTGAGCATGCTTCCATATAAATATGATGAATTATGCCTTTGTCATTCTTGAGAAGAAGATTTTTAAAGAATTTTCCTATATATTTCTATGTAAAACTTTGGTCGGCCATTTTGGCCCCGCCCTACCCCCGGGGATCATGATTTGAACAAACTTGAATCTACACTACCTGAGCATGTTTCCATATAAATATGATGAATTATGGCTTTGTCATTCTTCAGAAGAAGATTTTTAAAGAATTTTCCTATATATAATTTCTATGTAAAACTTTGGTCGGCCATTTTGGCCCCGCCCTACCCCCGGGGATCATGATTTGAACAAAATTGAATCTACACTACCTGAACATGCTTCCATATAAATATGATGAATAATGGCTTTGTCATTCTTGAGAAGAAGGTTTTTAAAGAATTTTCCTATATATCTCTATGTAAAACCTTGGTCGGCCATTTTGGCCCCGCCCTACCCCCCGGGGTCATGATTTGAACAAACTTGAATCTACACTACCTGAGCATGCTTCCATATATATATATGATGAATTATGGCTTTGTCATTCTTGAGAAGAAGATTTTTAAAGAATTTTCCTATATATTTCTATGTAAAACTTTGGTCGGCCATTTTGGCCCCGCCCTACCCCCGGGGTCATGATTTGAACAAACTTGAATCTACACTACCTGAGCATGCTTCCATATAAATATGATGAATTATGGCTTTGTCATTCTTGAGAAGAAGATTTTTAAAGAATTTTCCTATATATTTCTATGTAAAACTTGGGTCGGCCATTTTGGCCCGCCCTACCCCCGGGGGTCATGATTTGAACAAACTTGAATCTACACTACCTGAGGATGTTTCCCCATAAGTTTCATCTTTCCTGGCACAGTGGTTCTTGAGAAGAAGATTTTTAAAATATACCACTAAATTTTCATTAATTCCCAATTATCTCCCCTTGAATAAGGGCGTGGCCCTTCATTTTAACAAACTTGAATCCCCATCATCCAAGGATACTTTGTGGCAAGTTTGGTTTAAATTGGCCCAGCGGTTCTTGAGAAGAAGTCGAAAATGTGAAAAGTTTACAGACAGACGGACAGACAGACAGACGGACGCCGGACAAAATGTGATCAGAAAAGCTCACTTGAGCCTTCGGCTCAGGTGAGCTAAAAACCAATGACGTGTTTGTTTCCATCACAATTGAAATCAACATTAATTGACATCATCAATAAACAAAAAAACATTTCATAAACTGTGATAGGTATTAAAAGGTTGCATCTAGGTTCATTTTCTGACTTAATGCTTAACATGCATTTGCATTAAAAAAAAAAAAGGTTAATATTTTAATGAGTTACAAATTTTTTTTTACCCGACCACAGCATGAATGGGAGAGGATAGTACATATTGGCCATGGTTTGCACGATGGTGTTAAGAAGAATATATGTAATTTATTTGTCAATGAGTAAAAAAAATGTTCAGCATATTTTGATTAATGTTTTCATCAGTTAATATTGTATACTGTATTGTCATAAAAAAGATCAGGAGACCTTAGCTAATTTTATAATCAATAGAAAAACAAAAAAATTGGAAAGAGTACACTGATGATTACTGGAAAAGGATTTTTTTAATTATCAAAGTAACATGTCACTGGGTATAATTTCCACTATTTTGCTCAATACAGGTCTTCTAAAAATGACTAAATTGTTGGTTGCAGTGAAAAAATTAAAAAGACATGCATGCATTATATATGTATTGAGAGAGCACAAAATATTGATTCACTCGTCATTTATCTGTTGTGTCTTGTTTGCTTGTCATTCACGAAATAATGTGTCTATTCAACGATAACAATTCCCTTGCTGATATCAAATCCCGTACCAGTAGATGTCTCTTGATAAAAATTCCAAACCTTTCCTTTGTTATGACATTTAACAAAATATTAATCTAAAAAAGAGATATAATTACACAGTTCACCAACTATAAATAGGGTTAAAGATAATGATCACATAAAAGGTCCACTGCATTCATTTACAAACTGATTGAATGGGTTTTTTAGGCATTTAAACACATTTCTTTGAAATTTACTTTGAATAAAGAAACTCTAAATGATAATCTCTTGAAGATTATAAACACACTCCTATATATCTAACCCTAAGTGATGTTCATTCATTTAAAGTTGGAATATTTGACATACAAATTAATACCTGCTGAGTCACAAACAAATTAATCAACTCATTATTACAATCTTTTTGTGATGAATGGTCTACTTTTTTCATATTTTTACAACAGTACAGAAAAAATAGCCAATTCAAAATCCTCTTTACATCAGAAACTTAATTACCCTGTTTTATATAAGTTGGGATATAATTGTATAAGAATTTAAAAGAATTGCTGATTTTTTTTTAATGATTTATGAAATGTTTCGTAACAACAGATTAAATTTACTTTAATAGTAAACGCCTAACATTTAAAAACAAATCAGCATGCATACTTATAGAAATCTGTGATTTATATTGTAAATTACTTTTTCATAACTCCCTGCAATACCATAAAATAAAATAGTTTGATTACAGTTTGATTAATTAATCATTTTAATTTTATTTGGGCAGTGATCGTTATGATTGATTTCTAAATTAAAACTAAATGCATTTGCCACACTTTCGAGCTCTTATCATTTATCTACAACTTTTATATCAGCCTAGCTGCAGCGAACAAAAACGAAAGAAGCCTATCAATGAAACATGTGCAGAAACATTCCCGTCTTCAATGCGTGCATTTTAGAATTTCAATTGTCGAATGCTCTCTTACAGTTGATATTCAAAATTTTGTAATTCATTACAGACAGAAAGACCAATTCTTCATGGTCATTGTATTTATTAAGTTTTTTGTGTTTTAATTTAAACTATATGGCATAAAAATAAAAATACACATGAGTGAGCCGAAATTGGAGACGACCCGGAATTGGCGACTCCACTGTATATATAGGTCCCTGATCTTGATCATGACATGTGGCACAATTTTACCTCACATCCTACGGATCTAATGTTATTGTGATAATCATAATTAAATATCTTTTAAAAAATGTTAGACATTAATATGACTTGTTGCCTCTAAAACAATGTGAATTTTTACAAAAATACTCTTCTACTCATTTATGTGTGGGGACGTCGATGATGATCAAGGGAATTCCCATAGTCTAAAGCTACTGAGAGAAATAGGATTCACATATTATCTAATGGAAGCTCACAACCTATGCCTATAGTCTAATGTCATGGACTACTAATGGTAGCTCACAACCTATGCCCAGTAAAATGTCATGGACTAGCAATGGAATGCATTTTCTTATGTAGCTTTCCTCGCCAGGAGCTATCATTTATAATAAGATTAAACTTGAAATGTTTACCCTCCTTCCATTCTCCCATACTCAGATTTCATGGAACATGTACACAGAGACTGTAGTAGATTTGACACTTTCACTTTATGATCAACTTACCATCTCTTTTGTCTCGGAATTTTTCTCCCGCGTAAGTATTGCTCCTGATTAATTTCAACTCCATGATGTTTATGCTGACGACGATTCTCGTGATCTTTTTGACTTTTCTTCAAATTAAATAGATAAATCAAGATACGATCCGCATGGTTCTCATCTCGCATTCATCGAGAACGAACGAGATCAAAACTGACTTCTAAAGATGGAAAAGGGAAAGACGATTTTTCTAGATGTAAGTGTGTAAATATTCTTAGGAATTCAATGAAAAAATCTCGTTTGCATCTAAACAGGACTATATTTTATCTATTTTTGCAGTTTATACAAAGTACTCATCCTCACCTGAGAGAAGGGCGTATAGATTCACCCGAATTTACTCAGTCTCTGCAGAGACATTTAAATAACGTGCTATTTATGTCTCTGGTTTCTTTTGCCAAATTGTGATGAATACAAATACAATGGTGAAAACGTTTTAATTTTTGCCTATTTTTTTAATTTCAAGGTGTTTTTTTTTTAGAAACATGATGCTAAAAGTACACATTTATTGTTATGTTATTGGTTATCCACATTTATTTTTTCTATAATGGATGCTGGATGTATTAAGCATATACCTAAATGATATTCTAATCAGGGATCTAAATACTTTTAGTATTTAGGAACCTGCTCTGATTAGCAAACTGTTGAAAGCAGTTAAAAAAAAATCCTTGAATCGAATGATGTTTTTACTTGTCATCGAGTCGATCGTGTTAAACCAGGTCCATAGGAATTTATCAAAAATATGAACAAAAATCCTGTATCCATTTTCTCTTTCAGATATTCAGAAGAGCAGATAAAAATGGTAAGTTATTAGTATATCAGTTAATTTGTATAAGATAATTCTTGATCATGTTCATTAAGATGATTATTTTTTATGTTATGTGTTACAGATGATGGGACAATAATTCATAGATGATAGGGTAAAATCTTGGGGAGGGGTTTGTATATTTTGATGTTACATATATTTACAGATGATGGGAGAATATCTTGGGAGGAGTTTGTCCAGTTTTTCGCTGATGGCGTCATTGGAAAAGAAGAAATGGAGAAGTTGTTCAATGATATTGACACACACAACACCAAGTTAGTCCAAGGCTTTAGTAACATTGACAGCTGTATATATATTTTTATTAACATTGAGAGCTTTGTGTGTATTTTTAGTAACATTGAAAGCTTTGTGTGTATTTTAAGTGACATTTAGGGCTTTGTGTGTATTTTTAGTAACATTGACACTGGAGAGCTGTGTGAGTACTTTAGCAATCACCTTGGTGAAATGAAGGAGATTTATTCTCTGATGGAGGATCTGAACCACAAAGTCACCAATGTACTGCAGTCCACTGCCAAGGTAAATCTTGCCTCTGTACCATGTAAAACAAAACACATAGGCGTCGGAACCGGGGGGGCTAAGGGGGGGGGGGGGGCTTAGCCCCCCACTTTTTTCCCAAATATATACTTAGTATAGACTTAGCCCCCCCACTTTTTTCCCAAAGATTTACTTAGTATAGACATTGAACATTGCCTCGTAGGTTTAGCTCCCCCACTTTCCACAGAAACGTCGCAGTATAGGTACCCCCACGAAATAGGATTTTCGAGTTTGGGAACTTGCTTGCTTGTCAGGTTTTTTGAGAAGGTTTAAAAAAATTTTTACACTTAGCCCCCCCACTTTCAATTTGCTTCCGACGCCAATGAAACATATTAATCTAATAGTATTCAAATACATTCTATAATTCTGTGTTATAGCAATTTTTTTTATACAAGTTCTTGTTGGAGTTTAATATATTAACCAAAAATGTTGTACAATGTACACGTCTCTTAAAAAGAATCTGAAAAATGCAAAACCTGAAGGTAATTGTTAAATTCTACATATCTATGTGGAAATCATTGCTTTGTTGATACATGTACATGTATGGTTTCAGACTTATCCTGAGAAGAACAGAACTGACAAATTTATCACCCGCTTCTTGATGCGTGAGTGTATTGGTCAGCTGACTGCCCTACAGCGCCCTCTAGAGTCGGCCTCAGACCATATGGACGAGGAAGCTCGAGCAGAAAAGTAAGTTTAAAAAAGACGTTAGAAAAAATCATCTGTGAATGAAGAATTATTTCTGACATGCTTTTAATTTATATAATGGTATTTTGATTGACCAGCACTGACATCAAGCCTATCGAGCCTCGTGACGTCCTGCCTAAGCCTGACGTTATTCCGGGCCGTGTCGGACGTCGAACCAAACATCAGATCAGTAGTCAATCTTCAGTCCCCTCAGAAGGTAGATAATTTATATCATCTATGTTTTGTTAAAAAAAAAATCAATTTAGATGATGGCTTTTATTTTGCAATTAATATCTATTTCATAGCACCCTCAAAACCTTGCAAATATCTTGAGAATTCCAAGCTTCATATTTTAATCTTTATGTATTACAAAAAATATACTGTTAAATTTTGATATCTTAAACAAAATGGGACCCAGGGCAAAAAAAAAAAGTCAAAGGACACATGGTTTCACAGAAGTCTTGTCTTTTTTAAGTCACCTGAGTAACTCAGGTGACCTATTGCTATCCGTTTTCGTCCGTCGTCGTGCGTCGTGTGTCGTGCGTCGTGTGTTAACATTTGAACATTTTCATCTTCTTCTCTGCAACCACTGAACCAATTTCAACCAAATTTGGCACAAAGCATTTATGGGTGAAGGGGAACAAAAATTGGGAATTTCATGGTCCCTGCCCCCCTGGGGCCTGGGGGATGGGGCAAAAACCACTAAAATTAATGAAATCTTGAAAAATCTTCTTCTTTACTCCTGGACATCAAGCAGGCAAACTGTTGGCATGAATGTAATGAGCATTGAGTCCTCTACCAAAATTGTGAAATTCATGGCCCCAGGATCAGGGGTTCTAGTGCTAGGGTGGGGCTACATAGATTATATAGTGAAAATGCATTATTTCTTTGAAAATCTTCTTCTCTGCTACTGGGTATTGAATAAGCTAACTAAGAACATAATAATGATGAGCAAGAGTGCCTCTTCCAGATTTTTGAATTTTATGGCCCCAGGGTCAGGGGTTCTGGTGTTAGGGCGGGGCTCTATAGATTATATATTAAAAATGCATTTAATCTTTGAAAATCTTCTTCTCTGCTTCTGGATATTAAATAAACTAACTAAGCATATAGTTATGATGAGCAAGAGTGCCTTTTCCAAAATTGTGAATTTTATGGCCCCAGGGTCAGGGGTTCTGGTGTTAGGGTGGGGCTCTATTGATTATATAGTGAAAATGCATTTAATCTTTGAAAATCTTCTTCTCTGCTTCTGGGTATTACGAGGGGCATTTCAAAAGTTCTGGCAACTGTTTAATAAAAGATTAACCGTTTTACGGAAATTATTGAGTTTGATGTCATTGGAAAGATCAGAAAAAAATACACAAATTGTGACGTCACTTTATAATTTTTATGACGTAATAACTCCGAAAATGACGTCAGAATATAGACTGTTTAGCATACTGACAATAAAAATGACGTAACAAAAGATACAATTTGATCAAATTAAAATTTTCAAGACAACTTTTGCTCATTACTCGGACGCAAGTTAACGGACGCAAATGCCAGTTGGTAGAATGTTTACATAGACTACAATCTATCATATGGTATTTTATTTTGGAGATTTTCTTGTTCTGAAATGGTTTTAGCGAGTGTCAAAATTAGCATGTTTTTATCGAATCTCGCTCAAACTTTTGTGTAAAAGAGACCTAAATGTGAGAAAAAGACAAAGTTGACAATCAAAGAAAAATAGGCGATCGTGTTACAAAATTTGATGGCATTAATTCGTCAGGTGTTTTAACCAGAATTGTGGGATCGATGAAGGCTCAAGAGAAAATAAGTTTAGTGTGCCCAATATTTTCTCGTAAAATCCAAAATGGCGGCGGCGCAGTTGTAACCCCACCGTACCTCCACATATTCGCAAATTTTAATGCTTGGAAAATAAATAAGACTTTACATGTCTGAGTAACTTATATTCATTTTTTGGATTCAAAAGTCAAAAGCAGTAGTGAGTTTTGGGGCGCCGAAGTTGAATTTATATGAAAAAATATGCACAGAATCCAGTCGGGGACAAGATTTAGTACAGTTTATTCGTAAACAGTAAGAATCCTGTTACTCAAAATATATTTGATGAAAACTGCATTAATATACTTCAGTTTAATATAGAACATGTTTTATTTCAAACAATGGAGAGCTATAGAAAAGACCGAACAGTCAGCCGTATTATGTAAGTAAAGTTTTTGAATGAATGTCTATGAAAGCAAAACCGGACATAAACCGTGCTCGTAAACAAACTATACAATGAATAATGGAATTGCTGATAAACAGTATCATAGTCCTACTCTACCTCTTTTCAAATTAAAATTTTCTTTGAAATATTTTTTCAAATAAGCCTTTGACAGAACTTTTACGATCGTCTCATGTGGATAAAAACGCGACTTTTCAGTATGCTAAACATTATATAATCTGACGTCATATTCCGAGTTATTACGTCATAAAAATTATAAAGTGACGTCACAATATGTGCATATTTTTCTGATCTTTCCAATGATGTCAAACTCAATAATTTCCGTAAAACGGTTACTCTTTTATTAAACAGTTGCCAGAACTTTTGAAATGCCCCTCGTAAATAAACTAACTAAGTAGATAGTAATGATGAGCAAGAGTGCCTCTTCCAGATTTTTGAATTATATGGCCCCAGGGTCAGAGGTTCTGGTGTTAGGGCGGGGCTCTATAGATTATATAGTGAAAATGCATTTAATCTTTGAAAATCTTCTTCTTTGCTTCTGGGTATTAAATAAACTAACAAAGCACATAGTTATGATGAGCAAGAGTGCCTTTTCCAAAATTGTGAATTTTATGGCCCGAGGGTCGGGGGTTCTGGTGTTAGGGCGGGGCTCTATTGATTATATAGTGAAAATGTATTTATTCTTTGAAAATCTTCTTCTCAGCTTCTGAGTATCAAATAAACTAACTAAGCACACAGTAATGATAAGCAAGAGTACCTTTTCCAAAATTGTGAATTTTATGGCCCCAGAGTCAGGGGTTCTGGTGTAAAGGGGGGGGGGCTCTATTGATTATATAGTGAAAATGCATTAATTCTTTGAGAATCTTCTTCTCTACTTCTGGGTATTAAATAAACTGAATAAGTAGTATTTAGTAATGATGAGCAAGAGTGCCTCTTCCAGATTTGTGAATTTTACGGCCCCAGGGTCAGAGGTTCTGGTGTTAGGGCGGGTCTCTATAGATTATATAGTGAAAATGCATTTAATCTTTGAAAATCTTCTTCTTTGCTTCTGGGTATTAAATAAACTAACAAAGCACATAGTTATGATGAGCAAGAGTGCCTCTTCCAAATTTGTGAATTTTATGGCCCCAGGGTCAGGGGTTCTGGAGTTAGGGTGGGGCTCTATTGATTATATAGTAAAAATACAATAATTCTTTGAAAATATTTTCTTTTGCTTCTGGGTTTTATGCCAATGATCCAAGTATATATATTTATGATGAACAAAGGTGCATCTAGCAAAGTGTTTTTTTAAATGCCCCCTGGGTCGGGGGGGGGGGGGGTACATAGTCTGAAAATAAATTAATGCTTTGAAATCTGCTCTTTGGTATTAATAAACCATTTTATGATAAAATTTGCAAAATTTTGAAATATGTGGCCCCTGGGTCAGTGGTTCCTTTGGGGTGAGGTGCACAACTGGGTATAAAGTGGAAGTGCATTTTCTCTTTGTTACTCCGATCTACCTCTGGGTATTAAGTAAATAGAGTAAGCATGCTAAGTTAATAATTATGATAAACAATGGTGCCTCTTTCAAAATTGTGAATTGTGAATTTCATCGCCTTTGGTTTAAAACACGAACCAAATTTAATTGTTTGAAAGTTTTTACACAATACTCAGGTGACCTATAAGGCCCGTGGGCCTCTTGTTTCTTGATATGGTACAACAGGGTTTGTTTATAATTTTTGGTTTCCTTCCTTCAGGTTCAGTAAATCCTATAGCACTTACAGCACAAGTGGACAGACTGTCAGATCTGCTTGACAGACTGGAACATGGGGTAAAATATTTCATAGAAATGAAATTCTAAATACACTGTATTTTTAAAAACAAGGCTTTGATTGAATTCTTATGAGATTAAAAAAAGAACAGTGATATAGCAATGACTTTGTTAATCTGTCTTTCTTGTAGGTGAACTTTAAAGGATTTGTTGATGAAGACATGAATGCCACAGCTGAGGATCAGGTATGATAATTATGTCATTGTTATTTATAGGGACAGGGAAAAGGATTTTTAACAAACTTATGGGATTGATCTTCACAGATTTCTTCCGATATGTTCTGTTATTATAGAGTCCTACACATTTCAATAGCTCTTTATGTTTATTCTGTAGTACATCCTGCAGCAGAGGAATATGGAGGTCGTCAAGGGGAAGGAAGAAGATTTCCGTACGGCTCTCCGTCAGTATGTGGAGGACACGAACAACGCTCCTGGTGCACTCAAGTGAGTCCAAAATTAACTCAGAAACCAATGCTCCTGGTGCACTTAAGTGAATCCAAAATTAACTCAGAAACCAAGGCTCCTGGTGCACTAAAGTGAGTCCCAAAATTAACTCAGAAATCAATGCTCCTGGTGCACTCAAATGAGTCCCAAAATTAACTCAGAAACCAATGCTTCTGGTGCACTCAAGGATGTCCGAAATTAACTCAGAAACAAACGAGTCATCAGGGGCACTACAGCAAGTCAAAAATTAAATAAATTTATTGGGGACACTCAGAAACTATCTAATCACCATCCGTAATTAAATGAATCAGAAATTAACTAAAAAACAAACAGAAAAGTAAAATATTCACAAGTCACACTCAAGTTATAGTGGCTGTCATAAATAAATAAATTGAGCAACAAAAATTGGCCTGGGCACTTATTTAAGTCAGAAACATTCAGATACAAATAGCTTACTAGGTTTCAACCAAATAAATCAACACAGAAACAAAGCAACAGTGGTAATTGATCACTGATCGAATTAAAGAAATTTCATGTAATTTAAGATCATACAGACCGTTCTCATTTCTGAGTTATATACGTAGGCTGAGCATAAGATGAAGTTAGATAATCCATTTAGAACTTAATTTTGACTGTAGTATGATGCAAAACTGTTGTATGATGCAAATCAAATGTCTGTATTTTTTCAGTTAAAATCTATGCATTTATGATGGATGATAAAGTAAAATTAATAAGATGCTCTTTATTATTGTAGTATTAGTGTGAGGTTCTTCAAAGATACTGGAGTGTTTACGCTGTATGAAATCTGGGAAGCAGAGGACAAGGAGAAGCAGTAAGTAACAGACAGAGGAAACTCGGATTATATTTGTTGTCAGTACATGTGTGTCAGTACATGTATTGGATATTTTTAAGTGTTTTCAAAAAAACATATGAATACATGCTTTTGTGTACCAGATGGAACAGAAAGCATGCCAGGTGTGTTTCTATTCTCTGAAAAGTGTTGTGTATAGCTTTATCATAAAATCTAAATACACAGTAAAAAAGGAACTATTTGAGAGATAAACTTTGGTACCTCTTCAATTACCATAAAATCTGTTTAAGACTTTGTTTACTAGCTTGCTTTACTACTTACTGTATATTTTTGATATTTGTTCTTTTAGATATTTTAAGACTTTGTTTTGCTATCTTGTTTCACTTTCTATTTTAGATATCGGGAGAAGAAGTCCTTTGATTCTGTATTCCCTGGTCTAACGTCAAATGTCTCCCTGTCCTCAATCACCTTCCCAAGTATGACAAACAACTCATTAACTGTTAATTAATTCATGGAAATGATTTTATTTATGAATAAATTTATTATAAAGATATTAGCAGAGTTAAATTGTTAAAAAAGATTATGCCATATAACATACTGATGAGTACATACATATACAAGTGCAAAAGCAATTTATACTTACACCTTTTACTTATCTTTTGTTCATTATGATTCCACTATTAAATACATTTTGTTTTGTGCGATTTTAGAAATCTGGTGGTTGAAGCAATAAAGAATCCTGTCAGAGTGGAGAGATGACAACTGTCTTGTACACAGGGTAGAGGCCTGCACTGGTCTACTGTACTGACAGATTTTATAGCCAAGTCTTTTATCAAACTTTTATTTTACCTCTGCTGTGCACAATTCTATGTTGTATTTTATATTACCTTTTTGTTTATTGTTAGTCATCATTTTATAGTGTTTTTGTATGTGTTTACTGATATTTAAATTTTCTACTGATATGAATTCAGTAACATCTGTGTTATCATAAACAGTCAGTGTTATAGTATAGAAATATAAAGATTTTTCCATAGAATGATAGCATTTAAATACAGTGCATATACTGTATGTCAAAACTGGAAATACTTTAAAGTAGTGAATAGTTTTATAAAATGATATTGTTTTCCTCATTGCTTTGTATTTGTCTATGTAGGATTCTTATTTTGATTCCTTGTGTAACTAATGTCGAGATCTAGATATAGTTGCTCAGTCAAAAGGTACATGTTTTGTCTCTACATGTATATTGAACAGATTTTAAGATGACATTTAAAACATCCCTATAAATTGAAATTTCTTGTTTCAAAACAATATTCAAATTAGCCACAATAGTGAACAAAATTAATTATCATGCAGAAGGAATTGTATTAGGATAAAGTGCAGTCTTAAATGGAGTAAATGAGGAATGTGTACGGAGAAGGGATTTAGTGAAGGTTCTCTAAAAGCTTTTTCGGTGTGAAGAAAGAGATGAACATGTGTAGTTAAATACCTGTGTTAGTAGTACTTAGTACGTGTATCTATGTATACCTATGAGATGTAATGTCTCTGGTTCAATTAAAACACAACAACGTTATGGGCCAGATGTACTTAATATTTTTTTTTTTTAATGTTATTACATGCAATATATGAACTTATATATATATCTGTTGCATAATTCAAAGTTTCTTTTATTATCATTTTTATATATGCTAAGCTATTGATAAAACACTAATATCTTACAAGCATTTTGAAATATTAACCATGAATTAAGTGAATAAGGATTTCTAGGTTTTACAGAAATCCAGGTCTTATATATTTTATGCATGTGTCAATTTATTTAATTGTTTAAATTTATTAGTTAATTTAACCTAAGAATACATGTATGTTGACAACAAATGTACTATTCTGTTCTGTTTTCACCGAGATACTGTATGCAGGGTTATTTTTGCCCCTTCTTATGTTGGCTCTTTTACACCTGCAGACAATTTTGCCATGTTTTTAATTTGCCTACACACAATTCTGTCAAAGAGATAATGTTGTTTTTCTTTGATTTTCACCAATTTTAAAATTTGCCCATGTGATAAGGGAAAAGGGTCGAAAATTTCCCTGTAATCAGTATGAATAATTTATTTGTGGTTTTAAACCAAGTTTTTGGGATAGCAAGGAATGTAAATTAAAAAGACGAAGAGAAGATTAAAAAGAGAAGATCAAAAAAATCATTTCAACTGAAAAAATTATGCTTCCACATATCGGTTCAGCCAGAACAACACCACCACATATCAGTTCAACCTGACAATGAAAATAACACCACCACATATCAGTTCAACATGACAATGAAAACACCACCACCACATATCAGTTCAACCTGACAATGAAAACACCTCCATCACATATCAGTTAAACCTGTCAATAAAAACACCACCACCACATAACAGTTCAACCTGACAATGAAAACAACACCGCAACATATCAGTTCAACCTGACACTGAAAACAACACCACCAAAGTGAAAATAACACCACCACATATCAGTTCAACATGACAATGAAAACAACACCACCAGAGTGAAAACAAATCCACCACCACATATCAGTTCAACCTGACAATGAAAGCAACACCACCAGAGTGAAAACAACTCCACCATATATAAGTTCAACCTGACGATAAAAACACCAACACCACATATCAGTTCAACCTGACAATGAAAACAACACCACCACATATCAGTTCAACCTGACAATGAAAACAACACCACCACATATCAGTTCAACCTGACAATGAAAACAACACCACCAAGATGAAAACAACACCTCCACATATCAGTTCAACCTGACAATGAAAACAACACCACCAAGATGAAAACAACACCACCACATATCAGATCAACCTGACAATGAAACCACCACCACATATCAGTTCAACCTGACAATGAAAACAATACCACCACATATCAGTTCAACCTGACAATGAAAACACCACCATTATCAGTTTAATCTGACAATGAAAACAACACCACCAAGATGAAAACAACACCACCACATATCAGTTCAACCTGAAAAAGAAAGCAACACCACCACATGTCAGTTCAACCTGACAATGAAAGCAACACCACCAAAGTGAAAACACCACCACCACATATCGTTCAACCTGACATTGAAAACAACACCACCCGAGTGAAAACAATTCCACCTCCTATCAGTTCAACCTGACAATCCACCACATATCAGTTCAACCTGTCAATTAAAACACCACCACCACATATCAGTTCAGCCTGACAATGAAAACAACACCACCCAAGTGAAAACAGCTCCACCACATATCAGTTCAATCTGTCAATGAAAACACCACCACCACATAACAGTTCAACCTGACACCGAAAACAACACCACCACATGTCAGTTCAACCTGACGATAAAAATACCTCCATCACATATCAGTTCAACCTGAAAGTGAAAACAACACCAATGCATACCAGTTCAACATGAAAAAGAAAACAACACCACATATCAGTTCAACCTAATGGTGAAAACAACCACCACCACATATCAGTTCAACCTGACAATGAAAACAACTCCATCACATATCAGTTCAACCTGACAATAAAAACAACACCACCAAAGTGAAAACAACACCACCACATATCAGTTCAACCTGACAATGAAAAGAACTCCACCACATATCAGTTCAACCTGAAAGTGAAAACAACATCACTGCATACCAGTTCAACATGAAAAAGAAAACAACACCACATATCAATTCAACCTAATGCTGAAAACAACCACCACCACATATCAGTTCAACCTGACAATGAAAACAACTCCACCACATATCAGTTCAACCTGACAATGAAAACAACACCACCACATATCAGTTCAACCTGACAATGAAAACAACTCCATCACATATCAGTTCAACCTGACTATAAAAACAACAGCACCAAAGTGAAAACAACACCTCCACATATCAGTTCAACCTGAAAGTTAAAACAACACCACTGCATACCAGTTCAACATGACAAAGAAAACAACACCACATATCAATTCAGTCTAATGCTGAAAACAACCACCACCACATATCAGTTCAACCTGAAAGTGCAAACACCACCACCAAAGTAAAAACAGCACAACCACATATCAATTCCATAAGAAAATGGAAAATCACACTACCACATGACATTGCAATCTGAGATTGAAAAGTCACAGCAGCATATAATTTTTCAACACGATAATGAAAAATCAACCCGCCACTTGTAACTTAATGTATGAAAGTGAGGGAGGTCTGATATGCTCACTTTGTCCCCACCTCACATTTAATAATTGGTTTGGGGAACATGTTTGCAGTTAATACACTAGTGATTAGTATGTAATATTTTAAGGAAAATCAGAAGTCATTCATGATACTAGAAACAGTGTAGCTAACCTGATCAGATGTACTTAAAACACATCTGTTTGAACTGGCTGGATTTTTATCAGAACTACATCGGGAATATAAGCTTTCTCATTGTTTTGTACCTGATTTTAATACAGCTTAATTTGAAGGGTACATTCCGATATAATTCAAAAACTCCATAATCATTTCTATAAAAGTTTTCAGAACATTTAGTGGAAACGGTGATTTATTGATATTTATTTTAAATTAAAATATTTTTCATTGTAGGAACGGGGGGTAATTATGCCGATATATAAAACACGATAGAAAACATAGCTACCATAAACCTGTACCCCCACAATAATGTCCCCAAACTAAAATTGCTTCCTGTCGGCCTGTAGTTAGTGAAAGGTAGTTGATTGACAAAGCTGAAAAATGGAGAAAGTCTCCCCCGACCGTGCGCAGAAAATCTTACACCGTAAATTACACCTTATTCGCATAACGGGATCTGTAGCGTTATAGTCAAAGACCAAAGTTGCATTACAGTTCTGCAGTAACTTTTACGTAATCTAACATTGAAAAGAAAAAGTTAATATTTCATATAACAATTACCGGTATTGCACTTGTTTGTCGACAACGTTTCGATCAACTTTACATCTATTTATGATATCACAATCAGGGTAACCTATCTCTGACGTCACAATCAACTATACATATATTTATGACATCGCAATTGGGGTAACCTATCCCTGACGTCACAATCAACTTTACCTCTATTTATGACGTTACAATAAGGGTTGGAATACCGACGTCACAATAGCTGTCCATCGGTGTAAAACTTTGCAAATGGAGGCAGGATGACAATGACAACTTACCAGCAGTGTTATGCCCCCTCCCCCTTCCGTAGCCCCGTCCGTTTTCTCCAGCTACCCTCCATTGTTAGTAAGGGGACCCTCCAACAGCCCCCGAGACAGTTCCCTATAGAACCTGTAGGCCCCAAAAGACAACAGGAGCGTGATCCGGAGGAGGGACCTGTGCTTGGACTGGGTACAAAATGCATCAACACTGGTCGGTAAGGAAACAAACACACCATTTACATGCAGCTGTATGATATTTTGCCATTGCTATTATAAGTACTATATTACTACTTTGAAAAAAAAATGACGTATAGGTTTATTGCATAGGGCTATTAGGCGTCGGAAGCAAATTGAAGGGGGGGGGGGCTAATTGAAAGTGGGGGCTAAACCAACAAAAAAGGTAAACCCCAATTTTCAATGCCTATATAATGTCTATCTTTACAAAAAAGTAGGGGAGCTAAGCCCCCCCCCTGGTTCCCGCGCCTATGTATTTTCTTAAATACCGCTAATAAAATATGTAGGGCTCTAAACAATATTTCAATGCGTGCAAAGATTTTTTATGTAGTTTAATTTGACTCATGTATTAATAGTTCATAGTGTAACATGTATATGTAATAACTTTTATTCAGATACTGAAATAATGATCTCAAGATCTTGTAACAATTCTGAACTGTAAAGTTATACTAATGACTCGCGTACTTAGGATTCATAACATCGGTTAAGCAAAGTGAAATGGTTTAAATGGAGAGCGGGGGTCAATTTTATTAAACTGCTATTGCTAATACCTCATCCGCCCCACCCCTCCATACAAACACCCCGTTTTGCTTACGACTGCATTTGTATTAATAAATATGCATGGACTACCGGTATAATTTGACTCGAGTGATTTGTCTCATCCTTATTCGACAGGTTTTGATTTTAATTTTATTCATATATTTTAAATAATATTTGTTTAATTAGGTTTTTGGAACCTAAAGAAATTACTGGGAGTCCCTCTCCGAGTAAAATAGCATGTACTCTACCAAAACCGGCAGTGGACCGAAAGTGTGTCCGAAGGGTTCGCTCAGAGGTGATGGGGAGACCAGAGAGTGTGCATGTCCAGCGTACAAAGTTTGGCCTGATGGATTCAAACTTGATAAACAGGCTAGCTCAGCGGGTGCGATGGACGTCAACATCCACAGCCGCCGCAGAGGAGGCTTATCTTAAATTCCCACAGGTCTGTGTAAATTTATCTATAAGATCTATAAATGTATAAAAAAATATGAATAAATAAGTAAAAATAACTAGTCAAATTATGTAATAAATCATGGATTGACATTTACTCTTCTTTAATAATTTTCCCCTAGATCGATCCTCCTTCCACAACTTTGGAGAAGAGGGCCGATATGGTGCGGTCCGCGGGGCAGCGCTATGACCCTGAACCTATGGAGTGGCAGAGAGCGGTATTCTGGGATTTCGTACAGAGTCGGGGGGTCGTGCATCATGATGATCTGAGTGAACGAACGTACAGCCAGCCGGAAAAACTCCTGCTGAAAAGGTATTACTCGTCTTAAAGGTGTAGAAATATCCCCCCTCCCCGATAAAAGATTAAATGAATATTAAAATGAATAAATACCAGTAAATAGATCTTGTCGAACTTTGGAGGAAACTTATCGAGAAAGACTGAGATTTTCATACATTTTCGTGGTCTTTTTAAACGTATTCTGATGCCCTGTAACTCGTATCCGAACTTGGCTGAACTCAAAGCTTTTAAACTAGAACTTGCTTTATGCTTATAGTGTCCAATCTTAAGTGCCTCTATTTAAAATTTTTGGTCTTTATTTCTCCGCGTTTTGTTGCTTTTTATTTTAATATTGCTAGTATATGGCAGTGCGGTCGGTTGTTTCTGAATACTTGGGCTGCAAATAAATTACCCAGTACTTCAAATTATTACTAAGACCTGCAGCTGTTTTCAAACCAAGTCCTTGCTTTCTTCAACCGTAGCATTTTAATGACGTCCACTGAGGAGGAAACAGCCCATTGTAGTTAAAGTTAGAAGTTAAAAAAATGGGGACATCTTCTATAAGGGTTCCATAGTGCACGGAGACTCTGCATTTTATCTTTAACTACATTTACAAAAGAATGCTGGTTATGAAAATTAGTAATTTAAAATTTCGATGAATATAAATTACATTCTTTACCAGCATGCGCGTGTTCTCTCTCTCTCTCTCTCTCTTGAAATAATTTAATTCTTTGCAATAGAAGACAAACATTCTTAAGTTGATAAATTAGACAGAACAGAGAAATATAAAACGTCTATCAAACGAACAGATCGAATGTCTACAAACAAATCACTTTGTGTAAATTGAGTGTGGACTACTTTATCGAATCTTGTTAAAAGTAGAAGAATTATACGGGGCTATGCTATCACTTCACCCTTAAATCAGCTGGGAGAAACAAGCAGGTACGTAAGGTAGTTAATTTACAGTTAATACCAGGATCGTATATTACTACCCAAGAAATTATACGGACAGTTTGCTTGGGGATTTGGACGAGTTACTTATATTGAATTAAATGACTTATCTGTTCTTTTTGCTGTGTTTGAGATCCACCATTATCAGCTTTAGCTTTACTGTTTAACAGAACAGCAGAGGCCCTGTATAATTTGAAAACATATGAAGTACCCCCCCCCCCCCCTAAAAAAAAAGTATTGAAACTAAAAATGAAATGATCATTTAGTGCCATATGTTACATGAATAGAATAACCAATTTTCTTTAAAATAGTCAATTGCTCAATGTAATTAGAACAGTAAATCTGTTATCAAATTGGCCTTTTAAAAGTTTGTATTCAAAATATGGTCTTCCTATGATCTGACTTGACAAAATGACCTTTTAGTAATTCCCTCGAAATATAAAGCCTCCTAAATGCGTGGCGCTAAAATCGAGTCTGTGATAGAGCCAGGGTTCTTTTTTGTGCCAACGTCTAGCTAGTACCTGTCAAGAGATGTACTTTTGAAGAGCATACCCTAAAATCCGAAATACCCGTGACTTTGACTTCAAATGCCGGACAGTCGGCGAAGGAACAGTTACTAATGATGTACGGTATGTCTTAGGAACGAGAATCGAACAGGCCACCCCCCACCCCCCACCCCCCACCCCCGAACTTTGTTATGTTGCTATATTGAATTTCTTGTTATTTTCAGGCTATCCAAAGGAATGGGAGAAAACCCCCGAAGCAATACACCATTAATACGAAGGCTGGTGAAAGAAAATCAACTTTCTAATATATTGTAAGTGTATGATATTCATCAGTCAAGGGCCCAACACCAATCAAGGACCCTTCGATGACCTTAGATTATTAAATATATCATATCTTATAAAAAATTAAATATTTTGCATTTGGAATTATAAATGGAAAATGTACACTAATATAATATCACATTCGTAAAAGTGTAAAATATTTAACAGTCTGGAACAAAATTTTTCATATCATTAAACTTCTGAATTTGCCAACTTCCTATTTAAAGACCCATTGGTGGCCGGGGGAGCCTCGGAGGTGGGGTGCTAACCCCACCCACCCACTCATAACCACACACATTTTATTTTGTTGAAAACTTGAAATGAATAAAACGGGTTTCGGCGTTTGTACCATTCTTTATATTTTTTTTTTTTAAAAATCCGAGTTGTATTTTTTATCCCCTAAGAAAAATTCCAGCTTCTGTCCTTAAAATGGTTTTGATAGAATCCTGCAACAGATAATTTGTTTATAATCTTGTCCCTGGAATGCATAGTCTGTTGTATTTCAAGATTGCTATACAGCTGTAATGCGTTTGAATGCATGTTATTGACGAAAAGCCAAACGGGGGGAAATCTTGGCGTTTAAAGGTTCTATAAATAAGATTATTAAATATTGAGTATTGTCATATAGCTGGCACTGCAGAATGGAGGACGACGCATCGGGGTAGGTAAAATGGCAAACATTCTTACAATCTCTATTGTTCTTTATATTGTCTATTGTATATATGACTTTGGTAAAATATTTTAAAACGTCATTCTCACATAATAATTCATATATTTATTTGATGAGCTGTAATTTTTACGCAGTACCCTGTACATTTTCAGTGTCCGACAGTGCCCGGGCTACTCGGGTTTTGTACCCAGGACCCCAACAGAGAGCAAACTGACCAGGCGCCCCGAACCCACGTATATGGTCAGCACCATGAAGGCTAACTACAGGTATTGTGATTGGTCAGTTAGTGAAGAAGGCTAAGTAAAAACAAAGTACTACAGCTGGTTTTGATTCAAGCTTAGTCTGCATTCTCTATTGAAAAGTTGGCGGATCGTTTTAATACCCACTCACCTTCTCTATGTAAGCCCTAATAAAGGCAACGAGTATTAAAACGAGCCACCGATTTCTCAACAGAGAATATCTTATCCTACATTAGACCTAAACTGGTGTATGGCAAGTCACTGGCCATAAAATTGTAAAATTTCGTTTTCAGATTAATTTTGTGACCAAAAGTACAGTCAATACTTTACCATGTTTACATGGATGCCCGGGAAGGGGGGGGGGGGTCGGAAAGGGGGAGTTATTTCTACATAGTCTGACATTAGACTCAATGACAGAAAACTAAATCAGCTCAAATTGGGGTTCTAGTTTTGTTAACCAAAATGAGTGACGTGATTTTTTACCCAATTTTATTTAGTAGCTGCATATCTGTAGATCCTGGACTGAAAAAAAAAATGGGATAGTCTATCAATGTTTTTTTCTCCAGCTGCTTTAGTCCACTTTGTACATCCCCAGTTTTCAGCATATAAAAAGGGTTTGTATAAGAATAGACCGAAATATCTGACGTTTTTTTAAGACATTTTATTTGTGGTTAAGAAAGGCCAGGAAAACGTTAGATACAAAAAATGTATCTCAATTATAGACTTGTTTATTAGGTAATTCAATTCTTTTTAGCTCACCTGAACCAACTACAGTATTCTCTCAAAATATTCGTCCATTGTCAGCTGTCTGTTAAATTTTCAACGTCTCCAAAACAACTTGGTAAATTTCACGGAACTTACATAAGAAAAATCTTGAAAATGAAGATATACTGGACAGGAAAACCACTGTGCTGGAAAAGCTTTAAGCAGTAAAGCTATAGGAAAGATTCCATTTAGAGTTCAGTTTTACAATTTTAAATTTTATAAAATACAGCAACTTTCGCAAGATTAAGTCTACAATTTGTAAGTTTGTTCAAAAGGCAGAGCTACAAGATCTCTATGTTTATAAGTCAGGTGAGCATTTTGCCTCAGGTGATCATCATATGACTTTTTCAACAGAGCGATTTCATCATATACTAAACCAGAAGTCTCTGTCGAGACTGTAGCTCTACTGGTTTGTACTTATCAAAAACCATTGCACTATTTTATGTATCTTTGTGTAGTCTACTTGTGTGCCAACTTATTTTGAAATCAAACTAGAACTGTAGAAGGAGTAGCGTTTTTAAGGAATTTCACAGAAAATTCTATTTTTAGTAACCATGGTAATACCGTTAATCGAAATCAGAAACCGATGCACTATTCTATGTATCTTAGTGTAGTCTACTTGTGTGCCAAGTTATATTGAAATCAGACCAAAACTGTAGAAGGAGTAGCGTTTTTAAAGAATTTCACAGAAAATTCTATTTTTAGTAACCATGGCAACTACGTTCATCGAAATTAAAAACCAATGCACTATTCTATGTATCTTAGTGTAGTCTACTTGTGTGCCAAGTTATATTGAAATCAGACCAAAACTGTAGAAGGAGTAGCGTTTTTAAGGAATTTCACAGAAAATTCTATTTATAGTAACCATGGCAACACCATTCATCGAAATTAAAAACCGATGCACTATTCTATGTATCTTAGTGTAGTCTACTTGTGTGCCAAGTTATATTGAAATCAGACCAAAACTGTAGAAGGAGTAGCGTTTTTAAGGAATTTCACAGAAAATTCTTTTTTTAGTAACCATGGCAACACCATTCATCGAAATCAAAAACCGATGCACTATTCTATGTATCTTAGTGTAGTCTACTTGTGTGCCAAGTTATATTGAAATCAGACCAAAACTGTAGAAGGAGTAGCGTTTTTAAGGAATTTCACAGAAAATTCTATTTTTAGTAACCATGGCAACATCGTTCATCAAAATTAAAAACCGATGCACTATTCTATGTATCTTAGTGTAGTCTACTTGTGTGCCAAGTTATATTGAAATCAGACCAAAACTGTAGAAGGAGTAGCGTTTTTAAGGAATTTCACAGAAAATTCTATTTTTAGTAACCATGGCAACATCGTTTATCAAAATTAAAAACCGATGCACTATTTTATGTATCTTAGTGTAGTCTACTTGTGTGCCAAGTTATATTGAAATCAGACCAAAACTGTAGAAGGAGTAGCGTTTTTAAGGAATTTCACAGAAAATTCTATTTTTAGTAACCATGGCAACATCGTTCATCAAAATTAAAAACCGATGCACTATTCTATGTATCTTAGTGTAGTCTACTTGTGTGCCAAGTTATATTGAAATCAGACCAAAACTGTAGAAGGAGTAGCGTTTTTAAGGAATTTCACAGAAAATTCTATTTTTAGTAACCATGGCAACATCGTTCATCAAAATTAAAAACCGATGCACTATTCTATGTATCTTAGTGTAGTCTACTTGTGTGCCAAGTTATATTGAAATCAGACCAAAACTGTAGAAGGAGTAGCGTTTTTAAGGAATTTCACAGAAAATTCTATTTTTAGTAACCATGGCAACACCGTTCATCGAAATCAAAAACCGATGCACTATTCTATGTATGTTAATGTAGTCTACTTGTGTGCCAAGTAATATTGAAATCAGACTAAAATTGTAGGAGGAGTAGCGTTTTGAAAAATTGTTTACAGACAGACGGACAGACAGACGGACAGACAGACAGACAGACAGACGGACGGACGGACGCCGGACGCATTACTATCGCATAAGCTCTTCTGGTCTCTGACCAGTAGAGCTAAAAAATCAGTTTATTTAAATGATCCACATTTCTTTCAAAATGTATCCATGATTTATTTATTTTTTTTAGGGAACTTCCTCTTGAAGAATACAGGAAGCAATCATTTGCCAGGAAAGGCCCCCTGTCTAAAACTGTAACATTAACCTACCCATTTAACCCCTATAACAAAGTGTGAACATTGTCTGTTACATACTGTTTAATATGGTGTATATCACCGATTCTGAATGCCAGTGTCTTTCTTCTTGATTGTAATAAACTAATCCTATAAAAAAAAAAAATAGGCCTTCATTATGATATGTGTCTATGGTTGTCAATTTTTACAGGTTTTATCCCCGATCTCATAAAAAAAATAAAAAGACAGTTAAGACTAATGTTTACTTAAATAAAATGAATTAATACATGTACATCCTACAATATAAACAAGCAAATAAAATGGCACGAGAAAGCAACACCTTAACAAAACAAAATGCACCAATTGTTGGGATCTGTAACAATGAAACAGAACAAGAATAATTTATGATGGACAGATATTCTGAAGCACATTATCTGATACAGCCATCTCTAGTAAGCATTTGAGTCCCTCAAAACAAAAGTCCTATACAACAGTGAATACATAATATCAGTAACAAACGGCTCGAAAATTTGTCACATTATCCTGTAGAGATCTAATAATCAATGTTCTTAAAATCAAGTATATAGTTCCATCAAAGTATTTACAATATTATGCATTTTGTATCCATGATTTGTAAGTAAAGCTTCTGATTCCTATTCATACTTTCTAATGAAACTGCATTTAACTTTCTATACATGGTACAGACAACATCCATTCACAAATTGAAGTCTTTGTTAGGCAGGATATTAATTCCTTCCTAAATCTGCAAAAAAAAAAAAAATTAAAAGCTTATAGGAGGAACGATCAGATTGTCTCTCTTAGATCACGTAATTCTTATAGCTCCTCCTGGATGCGTTTCTCCTGGGCATTGAGTTCGTCCCAGATGGGCTGAGGGACGTCGATGCCCACCTGATCCTCCAGGAACCTCTTACTCTCCCTGGTGTCGTCCAGCCAGTAGTGCTTAGGGAGACTGAACAGCTCGTCCCAGTCCAGGTCCTTAATCCCCTCCAGATTGATGCTTCCTGATAGACAGAGAAAATAACAGCAATGATAGAGAGAAAATAACAGCAATGATAGAGAGAAAATAACAGCAATGATAGAGAGAAAATAACAGCTATGATAGAGAGAAAATAACAGCAATGATAGAGAGAAAATAACAGCTATGATAGAGAGAAAATAACAGCAATGATAGAGAGAAAATAACAGCAACGATAGAGAGAAAATAACAGCAATGATAGAGAGAAAAAAATGTAGCAATAGAGAAAATAGCTATGCCCAAGAGAAAGTAACAGCAATGATAGAGAGAAGATAACAGCAATTTTAATGCTCTTGATTACAGTAGTTATTCCCCTTGGTCATTCACCTATGATGAACAATTATTGTAAATGATGTAACAGATAGGTAAATGATATAAAAGAACCCTGCCCATAGTTGTCATGTACCAGTCTTTGAAATACAGTAAAACACAGTTATAATGAAGTTCCGTGGACCGGCAATTTTGCTTTGTTATAAGAAGCATTTAATTTGTTATATCTGCCAGATTTACAATACATTTCAAAGTCACAGGGCATGAAGATCACTTTACTGTAAGCATAAATTCATTATAAATATGTTCACTATAAGCGTGTTTCACTGTATTTCAGCAGCTCCAGAGAAGATGATTTCAAATGTTGGAGGAAAACATATAGCAATAGGTCACATGAGCAACTCAAGTGACCCCATAATAGATTATCACTGGTCTAATAGTGAAATAATATAAGAAAATGGATGTTATTAATTGCAGTACAAGCCTGACCTTTCTTCGGGAGGAAGCCAATGGGAGATTTATCGGCAATAGACACATCTCCTTCACATCTCCTAAGGATCCAATCAAGAACGCGAATATTGTCCCCAAAACCAGGCCACAGGAATTTGCCATGCTCATCCACACGGAACCAGTTCACATGGAAAAGCTTGGGCATCTAAAACATAATTTAAAATTGTATACATAAATCTGATACATGTACATATGTAATTGAATACATGATACAAATTTAAATTAATGTGGACATTGTAGAAATTAAGAAAAGTCTTGCCTTAAAACTACAATACTACCAGCATACCCCAGAGATGTTTTCAAAAGCACTATTGAAGTTATTTACAAGGAGATATTTTTAACATATATAAACAGATGAAAATGTATAGCTCTATGTTTGAAGAGACAGTTCAAGTTTATACATAAAAAAGAAATTGATACAGCTCTCTGGAAATTAAATTTACATATGATAACCAGACTTTGCTTTAGTTTTGCTTTTTTATGTACACACCCTTCTGCCGGGTTGTTCCATGTCCAGCCAGTGCTGCAGGTACTTCCCAAAGTTGTAACCCATGAAGGGCCTCATGGCCATAGGGTCATGCATGATCTTCTTCCCTAAAATAATACTCAACTTGTAAGACAACATAAGCTATTTCACAGTACAGCTGTTTCCTATTCTATTTTTTAAAAACTTCTAAATACTACCAGAATGACGCGGTAACTACCTGTATGCTCTGCAGCTGCTGTTGACTCGGACTTCACACAAGCTCCAACCATGACACCATGCTGCCAGCTAAAGGACTCGAACACCAGGGGTACGCCTAAAAAATTAATTCGTAAAAATACAACAGGTACATCTGAAGAAAGCTATAAACAGTTCTCAAGACAATGTATTGTTAAAGCAAAAAAGTATCAATTGTTTACTTTCCAGATGGGTTTCTCTAGGCTATTAGTACCCTCTGTCCAGTAATTGGATAACAGATCAAATGCTCTGACCTAAAGTAAAATTTACATGACTTTCTCTTACCCCAAAACCTCTGCTGTATTCTAATATACCAGGCATACCTGTCTGAAGTATTCCTAGTTTATAGGGGGATAGATACCTCTTAGGCGTCTTTCACCTTTTGTTTGACATAAATACCTGTTGTGGTAACTGCATGATACCATAATGTCATGTCTACCTGTGTTAGGGATAGATACCTGTTGGACGTCTTCCACCGAAGATGATGGCATTGATGGGTAAATGACACGTTACATATATACCTGTGTAAGGTATTCCTAGAGATAGATACCTGTTGGGCGTCTTCCACCGAAGATGATGGCATTGATGGATAAATGACACCTTATATATACCTGTGTAAGGTATTCCTAGAGATAGATACCTGTTGGGCGTCTTCCACCGAAGATGATAGCACTGATGGGGACTCCCTCGGGATCCTCCCACTTGGGGTGAATGATTGGACACTGGGCGGCCGGGCAGGTGAAGCGGGAATTAGGGTGGGCAGCATTTCCAGGCATTCCTATCTTCCAGGGCTGTCCTAGCCAGTTTGTCATTGCTATGTTCTGAAATTTACATGTACAAATCTACCATGATCAACTGTTAATAAATGGTCATGGGAGACATTCTTTTAAACTAAGAACATCCCCCCAATATAGCTCATATACTAAATCATAAAAAAAATCTGAGGCATATATTTTCAAAGAGAGAATCTAAAGAACAAGGTATGCTAAGGACCACATGTGCCCATCTCCTCCACTCTACACAAAATTACTCGGTAAAATAGAAAGTTAAAATTGAACTGATTCATCATTGAATCTAATTTACAGTATATAAAAGCCATTACAATTCACTGTATGGATGGCAATGCACAGAAATTTTGTTTTTATTTGACCATTCTCCACCTTATCAACTTCATCTTCCATTCCCTCCCAAAAGAAGCCCCCATCAGCTGTCTCAGCCACGTTTGTGAAGATGGAATTCTTCTGGAAGGAAAGCATGGCATTTGGATTTGTCTTCATGTTAGTACCCGGAGCCACTCCAAAGAATCCAGCCTCTGGATTAATGGCTCGGAGTTCACCCTTGTCATTAAACCTCAGCCAGGCAATATCATCTCCTACAAAACAGACACAAAACATATTAACATTTAACTTCTAAACATTTAAGTTAATTGTTTCTCATAATGAAAAATTTCTCAAAGATAAAAAAAAAATCAGCAAAGACATGCATGGACATATTCCTACCAACGACTTGAACTTTGTATCCAGGAATGGTTGGTCTGATCATGGCAAGATTAGTTTTCCCGCAAGCACTTGGGAAAGCTGCACAGACAAATTTCTCCTCCCCTGTCTTCTCATTGGTCAGTCCCATAATCTAAACAACCAGTCAATTACAATGTATTCCTTTAGAATGATGGTTCACAGTGAGGTAATTATTCACAAATATGTACACTGCAAGTTAACATTTTTAGAAGATATGAAATGTTCAGATAATTGAGGGAGTGAACAGTAACCTCACCAGCATGTGTTCTGCCATCCAGCCCTCGTCCCTGGCAATGACGCTGGCGATTCTCAGAGCGAAGCATTTTTTACCCAGCAGAGAGTTACCACCATACCCACTGCCATACGATGTTATCTCACGCCGGGCGGGGAAATGTCCAATCATTATCTTGTCTGGATTACACGGCCAATGGTTGATCACCTTTCCTAAAATTTGTACAGTTTATATGACTCAGGTGACATTAACATTATAGCCAGTGTTTACATTACAATTTACATCACAAATCACAATATACCATTCTATTTTTAATCTTTCAGTGATTATATCACTATATAAATCACAATACATAAGTACACATCTATTTTTGTAAATAACATTATTATAAATCATTAGTGCTGTGCGATATTACCGGTTAACCGGTGAATCCCGATTTCGTTCTTCACAATACGTATCGTGGTATTTTTTTGTGAATACCGGTTCGGGTTCGATATGCTATAAATTGTTATAAAAAGAGTTATTTCATTTTGTCCTTTTCAAGGTAAAATATGGCGGCAAGCAACAGAGCAACGTGAAGTTTGATCGGAAACCAGAGACATGTCTGTCAGAAACGAAAAGAAGACAACTGTTACATGAAAGCCCTTCATGTTAAAGCAAAATCTGAATATTACAACTTGATTCTTTAAGTTGTGCTACAAAAAAACTTGCTTGCCACTTGCTTACACACAACGCGATCAGGAAGTTGCAATATTATCTCGAGAATACATGTAATTTAAGTTTGTATTTTCATTTAACATTGATGAAAAGCAAAATTTATTAAAATTTTTATATTGTGATATATTGCAATACAAAATGAAATATTGCAATATATCGCGATAGGATTTTCAGCCGCGATACCCAGCACTATAAATCATTGAAAATGTATTGGAAAAGAATGTATGACATATTTGAAAACTTACTCTGGACTGGACGAGGGCATCCCATGGAGTGAACACATCTGACAAAATCATTATCACCCAGCACCTCCCAGATCGTGGCAGATACACGGGTCATGATCCTCATACAGAGCAGGACGTAGTTAGAGTCGGTAAGCTGAATCCCGATCTTACTCAGGGGGCCCCCAATAGGTCCCATACTGAAGGGAATCACGTACATAGTCCTACCTGTTAATGGGGAAAAAAAACATGTAATAGGTCCCATACTGAAGGGAATCACGTACATAGTTCTACCTGTTAATGGAAAAAGAAACTTATAACAGGACCCATACTGAAGGGGGTTACATACATAGTTCTAACTGTTAACCTAAAGAGGAACACATTTCACAGTTAAAGTCATACTCAATTTTACAAGTAAGCTTTCCAATTGTATGTATTACTTATATGTATCCATTCAATAGGTGATGCCTAAGGGCCACAACACTCACTTGAGTCAATATGGACCCTGCAGTACTTTATCAGCAGATGTTTTTTTACCTATATACTCCGAGTCTTGAACTTGATTTGAATAAACATAAATCAACATAATCTAATGAAACTTTTACTGAAGTTTCATCGCTTTCTTGGCTTTCACTATAGCTCTCAGCTCAGATGACCTAAAAAGTGTTCAAATAATTTTTAGCCGGGCTCATTGCTCGTAGAGCAATGCCCGGCTATTGCGACGGTGAGCATCAAAAATGCTGCTTCTTCACCGCCAAATTGAGTTTACGAGTAAAAGTATAGTACGTACGCCCAGCCGCTGTTGAGAAAACAAAATCCATTCAAACACCTTAAGAAATAGAAAATCAAATATTTTTATCAAAATATTAAATTAATATTTTCCCTGGCTCCTTTGACTAATATTTTACAAAGCAATTCAAAAGGTGCGAAAGGTTTTCACCAGGCATCCCTGTCTGCGTCATATTCTATAAATAAAGGTTGTACTATCAGGCTAACACAAATGCAGCGAACATCATTAATGACTTGATGCAAAACTCCCCGCTGAGGACACATCAGTGCATAGTCATTTGATCTTAATTAATCTTGCTGCATTGGTGTTTATTTACTTCTGTTTGTATATAAAACCACGAAACGATACATGTGATAAATATTTTACGCTGTTAATTTCTAGCTATATTTTACTTAATTTTTAAAACTTTTTAATACTATACATGCCATTGAGATATTTTTGTGTGTAACATATCTTCTAAACGTCTGTTTTTTAAATTGTCACCACGGTCGATTTTTGTTCATTACCCTGTAAATGAGCCCGGCTTTCAGTACTTCTGAGTACTTTGATTCTAATTATAGCAGCAGCACACAAACTCTTTTTAGTTTCACGTCAGTTTACGTACCTGCCATACTTCCTTCAAAGTCCTCATTGACCTCCTCCTCCAGATCCTTTGTACTTTTCCACTGTCCCAGAATTCCCCTGACTCCCTGTCGTACGTGTGGTACCGTCTCATATTTATCGTCGGTAGCGATCCAGGTTTTGGATTCGACTCGAGCCACGTCAGCAGGATCAGTACGACACAAATAGCTATATATAGAAAAGAGTTAGTTAAGTCACGGTCTTGCAGTGAAGTGAAATTTGTCAAACTTGAAAATGACGGCATGGTCTTAAAAATTTCATTTAAAATTTATTTCCACTTAATAGGGAATTTAAGGACTAAAGGGCAAAGTGGGGAAATTATTTCATTTATAGCCATCAGGATTTTTATTAAGTAATATACAGTCAAACCTCATTATGTCAAACTCCTTTGGACTGAGGAAAAAAAACTCTAAAATATATCAGAGGACATCAAAATTTCCATGGTAAAATTATTTTAAAAAGTGAGTGCAACTTCAAAATCACAACAATATATCCATGGTATTTGATATATAGTGTTTTGAGCTACTGTAGTTTACCAGATTTCCCTTTTGGGGAGTGGGGTCAGGACTCTACCAGTTTTCGTATTTGGGGTGTGGGGTCAGGTTAGGGGGGGGGTGTTAGGACTTGACCAGTTTTCATATTTGGGGAGTGCAATCATGACTTTCCCAGTTTTCGTATTTGGAGAGTGGGGTCAGGACTTTACCAGTTTTCGTATTTGCAGAGTGGGGTTAGGACTTAACCAGTTTTCGTATTTGCGGAGTGGGGTTATGACTTGACCAGTTTTCGTATTTGCAGAGTGGGGTTAAGACTCAACCAGTTTTCGTATTTGGGGAGTGAGGTTAGGATTTTACCAGTTTTCGTATTTGCGGAGTTATGACTTTACCAGTTTTCGTATTTGCAGAGTGGGGTGAGGATTTTACCAGTTTTCGTATTTGCGGAGTGGGATTAGGGTTTTACCAGTTTTCGTATTTGCAGAGTGGGATTAGGATTTTACCAGTTTTCGTATTTGCGGAGTGGGGTTAGGATTTTATCAGTTTTCGTTTTTGGGGAGCGGGGTCAGGATTTTACCAGTTTTCATATTTGCGGAGTGGGGTGAGGACTCCTCTCTCGATCAGTTTGTGTGTGATCTCCTCAGCTTCAGCATGGGACCCATCACAGATGTACAGGGCTCGCGGCTTACACTTATATACCTATAGATATAAAATGAATATGCAGGACTCCTAGCTTAATTACACTTATAAACCTACAGAAACAAAAGTATGTACTGCACTCTTGGCTTAGATCAATACAGCATTTATGTCTTATATTTGTTTCCCTACATGTACAGCGGAAATAACAAAACACTGTTATATCTCACCAATTCATTCTCTGGTTAGTAATGACAGATTTACTTTATTACAACAAGGAAGGATTTTAAGATCACTGTGGAATATCTCACTAAGTGAACCAGACAAAACAATCATCAAGTACAAAAGGAGCACCATTAATTAATTGGTGGCTAGCTGTCACTGAATGTTACTATGGTTACGATAAAAGCCGATAATTAAACAGTCAGCATCTTTCATCATCTAATGATATTCTGGTAATGAAACGTGTGAATGACTCTGTAACTCACCCACTTGGCTATGAACTTCTGGGCTTTTTTGGGGAGCATATGGAAGTCGCCCTTGGCAATGGGGACGTGACCCAACTTCTGGATCACAATTTCATGGACCTCCATGAATTCTGGTGCTTCGTCCTCCATCCTTAATACAGTGGGAATTACCGGGTAATCAACCTGCAAATGTATAAATCTTAAACATACATTTTCTACCTAAATCAAACCTCTGTGCTATTGATTTCCCGATTATATTAAGGTTATGTAACTTATTTCATGACTAGTGAACTACAGATAAATCTAAGAAGATTTCCATGCCATTCCATGATTACCAAACCAACATAAATCTGAGGGAATGTCTCACAAAAAACGGGGGTTTTAGAGTCCTGGTAAAACTGAGTAAATACTTACTGCACGTCAAACACTACAGTACTTAAAGTTCTCTGTGTGTATGTTACGAATTGTAATCTACAAAGTTGTTACCACAGAAATGTCAATTGCTCTCCCCCCACTGCTTGGATCTCAGGGTGTGCTAACATTAATTATCACTGTCAACAGGAATTCCCTTAATGTTAACATGTTTTCCTTTTTGCTCTTCCTTTATCAAATGTTTCCTTCATTTCTATTTGTACAGGATTAATAAAAATACTTCCCTTTATAAACAATAACTTTTTTGTATCGAAATAGGAGAATAAATACAGTAGTATCATTTTTCAAGTCACAACTTGATTTGTTATACTTTCATGATAAAAAGTCAATTTTGATTTGTTTTCTTTAAAAACATTATCCTTTGAAAACCACAATTGTTGGCCTTGGCTTTTCCTTATGATTAATTATCTATTTTGCTATAGATTGTTTTACAAAATATCCATAAATTTATGACTACATGTATTGCATATGTAATTTGTGGATGATGCAGTGAAAGTCTACCCAGTTCCCTAAATGAATATCTCAACTAAGGATGCACAGAACCTTAATACAAACTGGTCCCTTACTAAGTGCTTCCAGAATTAACTGCCACAGGCAAATACTGTATCAGTGTATGCATTTTTCTAGGCTTAATTTTGCAATTAATATATTAAAATCAGAATAAAACCCATCATATCTCTGTGTCTTATAACAAAGTTACATATGCTACAACATTGTTCTGGCCTTGAACTACCCAAGTCCAGTCGGACAGACGAATCACCCCGTGAGGCGGGTCACTTCAGGTCACACTGATCTCCCATATAGATCGTCAACTCCAGTAGGCTATTACAAATCTGCGCTATTGTACTTATTAGGCTATGCAACATCTAAAAATGCTAAAGTTCATGCAAATGCATAGTGCAAAACAACATAAAAAACGCAGACGCAGCTAAATATACTATAAAACGCAGATACAGCGAAATACTGTTTATCTTTAACAGTGAAAATTGGGTCATTGCTTTCTTCTATATTTTTCCACGATTCACAGAAATAATATATATTCTTGTGTAGAAGCAATAACATAGTCTTATATTACATCAAAACTGGTGAAATCAGACAGACATGACAATGACACATACCTTTAGAAAAGATTATGAAGAGCGCCTCGAACTCCCTCCGGTCGGTTGAAAATATGTTGATCAATGAAGTCGTCCTCTGGATTTTTCATACAGAATATACTAGAACGCGAGGTTTCACGATAAACAACAAGCCGGTAAACAAGATAGGACAAACAAGGTTAAAATAAAGATAGATGTTTTCCCTCAGTGGTGTTGTTTGGAACATTTCATTTATATAGCATTAGATTGCACAAACAATGGAATTCCTTTTTTACGTCAAGTATTATTGTTTGCAGATGATCAAGATGATATGAATCTTAAAAACACAAAGCATGCCAAGGACAAATCAGCAAATTATTATTATTTAGTTTGAAAAATGTATGTGCAAAAATGCACGTTTAATCAATATATTAAAACCATGTCACGGACACCCCTAATCACATGTACCATTACTTAATTGCACTTTGCAAAAAACTCATATTTTGCTAAGTTTAGATGACTAATTTGTCTTCAAGAAATATAGGCCTAGTATGGGCTCATGAGAAAATAAATAAAACATCCTTAATTAAGCATACATGGATTAAAATACTTTGAGCTTTGCGATCGAGTGCTTTTCATAAATAAAAATTAATGAGTTTTGATTTATTGAAATTATAGGCCTAGTATGGGCCTGTTAGACTTTTTTCACATAAATTATATATGGATGACATATTTGTGATATAATATATCCTATCATCAGAAAATTTGCTTAAACTTACATTTTATAAAAATATCTACCCTCTCTATATGTAAATTAAGAGAATGTACTAGATTTAATAGAACGTTTGTTTTAGGTAATTTTTCGATTTGCTGGTATAGATCTTATCATAAATAAAAATTAATGAGTTTTGATTTATTGAGAATGATATATAAAGAATCTGATAGATTTCGAGTATTATGAGCCTCAAAAATTGGTTAATTTAAAATTTATCTACTAAAAACGGTAAAGATCTATTTTCCAAAGCATTTATCTAAAGGTTAATTCATAGTTATAATACACGATATCTGTATACTTTACTTATCGAAATTTTACGGAAATAGTTATTTAACTTGACATACTTGACTCTTAATACCACTAGGTTATGAACCACACTTGTTTCGTATACGGGGTACCCCTACTTATTTTCACGTGATAGAAATAAGTAGGGGATGTCCTGCATACGAAAGAAGTGCCTGTGTGATGCACCTTAAAGACATTGTGTACCCCACGTAACATAATGGATATTAGCCTAGTGAGTTATTTTGTTCTTACACAGTATCTCAATCATACTTTCCAGTAAGCGTCACCTTAATTCCAGTGTTTCTGTGAAAGTGTCTTCACCAAGACAGACAGACGGACGGATTGTCTGACAACATGATCTTTATTAGATCATGTAGATAATGGGGCTAAATATTTCTATCACGTCTCTCAGCATCATCATTGTTTAATATGCTATAAAAATAATTAGCTCATGAGGTTAGAACAGACTGGGTATATATTGGGGTAGATGGGGGTGTACTCTATATCCATCTTCAAGTACCATGTATAGGTTTTCCTGATACCTCTCCCCTTCTGATTACGTCTGAGCTTTTTTGCATACTTTTATAAATTAAAAGCCCGAAGATATGCGTTCCAATGCGAAAAATATATATCCGATAATCAAATAATGAACTTAATAAATGGGCTTTCGTAAAAATATACCAAAAGAGAAAAAAATCTGAACAGTTAATCAAATCTTTTGCAAGATTCTTTAAATTTTTATAAGTTACATGTCAGACTACTCCTGTTGCATACATCTGAATTGATGTATGAATGTAGAATACATTGATTATCATTCCTTTACCACCACACATATGACATGTAGCTTTTTTTCTGTCGAAAATTCTCTTCTGTGATCAAAAGTTTCTTGTATTTTTCCTTTCCAACTTAGAACAGAGTTCGTTTCTCTCACTAATCAAAATACTTATGCCCCCCTCCCTAATTTTTTCTTAAACAAATAAATTTTACCATTACAAATCATAGTTTTTCAGAGTTATTAAAAGGAAGACAAGATTAACCCCAAACAATGGAAGGGGGTTGGGGTGGTGTAACAGTTCAAAAATGGACGGTGATCAGAGTATGCTGAGCTTTCTTTGCTGTTTTCACTCAGAAAGGAACTGAGAATGACCTTTCTACGAAACATGTGCATATGCATACAGAATTATGCCATACTAGTTTTCTGATCTCCCATAACACCACTAGAGTAAATACCAAATAACAGAGTAAAATAGGGTCAATTTCTCTAGTCAATGTCTGAGCAGGCTTCAATGAACCAATCTCTGTTGAACCGTGTATTTTGGCAACACAAATGCTGTTTAAAGAATACTCTTCTTTGTTGAACAATTTTATCCAACATCATCACTGTGTATAAATATCTTCTTAATTTCTCCAATTTATTCACCTATTAAGTGTAATCACACTGCATAGTCTAACAGTGTTCCTCCAACAATTCTACATCCACTCTCACAGAAATAACAAAACAAGATCCGTGTCCTTTTAAATAAAATTTGTATTTCTTTCAATTTAAGTTCCCTCTCTTGGGCAATTCTGCCCCAATTTAAAATACATGCATTGTTAAAACAATTAAATCAGCTGTTTGACAAGAAAATCCATATTTTACATTATGCCACCGGCAGTGAACATTATTAAATCCCAGCACATCTTGTGTGAATTTCTAGTCCCATATATAACACAATCAAATGAAAGAAAATTATCACAGTCACGTTTCTTATGTGCATACCAATACATGTATATTGCCACTAAATGGTTTTTACAGTCTTTGGTTATGTGAACTCCTATGAATGAATATGAAACAGTAAGGGAATGGTTGACTGGAACAAGTGATTTGTTTAACTGACTTTACACATGCAATACAAGAGATAATGACATCAAGTTAAAAATAAAAGTTGAGATCATAGCAGCTCGAGATAAAGAAATGGATGTTTCAGAGAAAATTATCAAACAAATTTAATCTCCATTGCACAGTTTAAGTTATTTTTTACTGCTAAAACATAAAAAAAGTTAAAATAAAACATACATATTTCATTAATACATGATGAATTGAACATTTCATTATGACAATACATAATTATAAAATATTAAAGAGATCACATGAATCAATAGGACAATGAAAACCCCCTCTGAAATACCAGTAAAAATTATCATATCTACAAAAATGAACTCAATAATCTGTATCTCCTTACATAGTAAGTAAATAAATGCATAAATCACATAATGTTATCTAAAAATATGGCAACAAATAAATTTTCCCTGAAGCTGAACAGTCTACTTTTCAGTGTAACGGAAGTGACTGTCAGTTTACAGGGCATTCACTCGGGCTTCGAGTCCTCTCAGTTCTTTCATTATCTCTGGTGGCAGATCCTCATGAACTTGCTCATCAAAGTACTTGGCAATGTCTCTGACTTCCTGCTGCCAATAGTCTTTAGGAATACTGAACAGAGCGTCCATGTCAACGTTATCCTGAAGTCCCTCCAGATTCAGAGATCCTTTCTTGGGAAGATTTCCGATGGCGGAGGGCACGGCACAATCTTCACCATCGACCCGTCTGAAGATCCAGTCTAAGACACGCGCGTTCTCTCCAAATCCAGGCCACATGAAACGACCATTCTTATCCTTCCTGAACCAGTTGACATGGTAGATTTTTGGCAATTTATTGGTTTCTTTGTCTTGGAAACTTAACCAGTGTTTGAGGTAATGCCCAAAGTTATAGCCAAAGAATGGACGCATTGCAAAAGGGTCGTGCATTATCACTTTCCCTGGAAACAATGTAAATTTGTCATTAGTTACTTTTCAAAAGAGTCGTTCATGAAAAAAAAACAAAACTTTTTTTAATACAAGAATTGAGTTTTTTATTAATACCTTTATGCTCTGCTGCTGCTGTTGCTTCAGACCTCATAGAGGCTCCCATATATACACCATGCTGCCAGTTAAAGGCCTCGTACACCAGAGGAATACCTACAAGAACCACGACAGAATTAGCCATAATGCAAGAGAGATAACTCCAACTATAAAACTCCTCAGAGAAAATAAAAGTCATCTTGAAACAAGTGTTTAAAATTTACCTTCGGGTCTGCGTCCCCCAAAGATGATGGCCTCAATAGGGACACCCTCTGGGTCCTGCCACTTCTCATCCATGATGGGACACTGAGCAGCTGGTGTACAAAATCTGTCAAAAGTACAGGAAAATCAATCAACGCTAAACAATGGTGATAAATTAACAAAGTCCACATGTTACAAGTCATTAAAGTATTTCTTTCCTACTGAACAGAGTTCCGATTGATTAGAGGTCCTTACCTGGAGTTGGGGTGGGCCGCCTGTTTTCCCTGCTCCGGGTGCCAGTCTTCCACCCCCAGCCAGGACTTGATTTTGGTGGTTCTGGGGACCTCCCCCTCCAATCCTTCCCAGAAAACGCCCCCATCAGATGTCTCCGCCACATTGGTAAATATGGTGTTTCTAGAAATGGTTTCCATAGCCATGGGATTCGTTTTCATTGATGTGCCTAAAACATAACAATGTCAAAACAAATATGTCCTAATCAATTAAATTAAACTTTCACGCAGTGAGCAATGGGCATGTTTAGCTTACCAGGTGCCACACCAAAGAATCCAGCCTCTGGATTAATTGCCCTGAGTTTTCCGTCTTTATCAAATCTCATCCATGCAATATCGTCTCCAACACAGGTGACCTTATAATCAGGAAGAGCGGATTTCATCATTGCCAAGTTGGTCTTTCCACAAGCACTTGGAAAAGCAGCTACAAAGTATTTCTTCACCCCTTTGGAATTTTCAATACCCAAGATCTACAACAATAAACCAAATAATTTATTTTTTTCAAAACTTTGTATTTTAAGCAGAGTAAATTAGAACAAAGTAGATGTGATGCTTAACAAATATAAATCTGAACCTACCAGCATGTGTTCCGCTAACCAGCCCTCTCTTTTCCCCAGAATGGATCCAATCCTGAGGGCGAAGCATTTCTTTCCCAGCAGTGAGTTCCCACCATAGCCACTTCCGAAGGAACAGATTTCATTCCTCTCTGGCAAGTGTGCAATGATGGTATCCTTGGGGTTGCATGGCCAGTTATTGTTTAATGGTTCTAAAAGGAAATACACATCATTACAAGCAATGTTTCCTTGAAAGGTTATACTGAATATTCACGAATAGAGAAAGATATAATCAACAAACCTTTAAGAGGTAGTGGAACTCCTACAGAATGCAAACACTTCACAAAGTCTCCATTTCCCAGAGTTTTTAGCACCTTGGTTCCGACCCTGGTCATTATTCTCATGCTGGCTGCGACGTACGCCGAGTCTGTGAGCTCGATCCCGATCTTAGAGAGTGCTGAGCCAACCGGACCCATGCTGAATGGAATCACATACATTGTCCTGCCCTTCATACAACCGGGGAACCTCATGTTGAGTTCTGTGTCCATGTCTTCTGGAGACATCCAGTTACCTAACGTTCCCGTCACTCCGTTTTTTACGACTGGAATTGTATCCCTCATCTCCTCTGTAGCAATGAAGGTCCGACTCTCCACTCTAGCTACGTCCTTGGGATCTGTCCTGGCCAACCAGCTGAAAAACATTGAAAAGATCATAAATATATTTCAATGTCCTGCTTGTTTGATTCTTTAATTATTTTCAAAGAAGTGAAAATTATCTTTTAAAAACTTTTTCTCTTTTTGCAAATATTAATGTTATTCTTTAAGTTATATAAATTCTTACTCTCTGACCATTTCCTCAAAACTGTAAATTATAAATAGTTAGAATTACCATTTTGTTTATTTTGAATTCTCACCAGTTGTCCATCTTTGGCAGAGGTTTGATCATGCCATCCCTCTGCAGAAGGTACAACAATAATTCATTCTCGCGCTCCGAGCCATCGCAGATGTGAATCGTATCCGGCTTGCACAATTTGACGTTGTCTTCCACATAATGCCGTACTTTCTTTGGGAGGTCATTCAGTCGTCCGTATAAAACCTGTGAAGCAATACTCTGATAGGGCCGGTTGAGGGCATTGTTACCTTTGATCTCCTGAGAAATCCGACTGGAAAAGCTTGGCCTATAAATGAGAATTTACACGTTTATTTGTTTGGTAAAAAAAAAATAAACACATTAATATGTGCCCATTGACTTCAAAACATCCATAAAAGTATCACAAACTTCTATTTGTAGAAGTGACATTGACCTAGTCTACAGCTTGTCGCCGAGTTATCTCTTCGATGAAGACCTACAGTACTCAAGATAGACGTCTTATCATATTCTGCTAAACATCTTATCATTATTAGTCCCCCGTATCATAATATGAACGAACATATCATCGACATGACAATACTAATAAATTATTATATTATCGACCAAGTTTTTTTTTCCAGTTACACATTTTGGGGAAAATTTTTTTTCTCGTTTCCTTTCGTTTGTTCATTATATCCGATACTGACAATATTCAGTGCATGTCAGCAAGTACATCCGGCGATCAGCTGTTCACTTCACGTGGGCAGTGGAAAAACGGATCTCTCTATATCGTGCGTCACGCCCTATGATCCTAACCCTTTCGCATTTTTTTCCTTCCTCGTCCACTCCCCTTCGTTTAAGAAATTTATATTAAAAGATGCCGTACTATATCCTGGCAATATAGATAGTAACTATAACACGTTCTTTTTCTGCTCCAATACTTTTTTCCTGGAACATCTTTATTCATAGAATCGAATTTTAGGAAGCGCAGAGTTTTTGAGAAATGATATTGAGGGTACTTACTTTAAATGGCCACACTGCCTGATTAACTTTGTTAAAGTATACATTGTTTTAAACTCTTTTTAATCCCCGTCAGATGAAGTCCATCACACAACTAATCCGGCGCAATTTGACAAAGCTGACCCCGGGCGCACTTTCAAAGTTTGACCTTGCGTAAGAATAACAACTACAGTTGACAAAATTCACGAATTTACAATATAATTTTTGCAAGTGGCAATAATTAATCTTTCCCTGTGGGTACCGATAAGCTAACTAAGTCACTTTGTTGAACACCCGAAGCCTTTATAGAGGGACTACTTTCTTATATACAGTCACACCATGCTTGAAGGCGTTTTCTAATGCTGCATTCTGATTGGTCAATCCGGACAACGCCTTCGTGGCATCAGGAACAAACACATTCTCTATTCGAAAATATCGATTATATCCTTTTTCTAGAGAAATTACGACTGGGACAGAAATACACACATTTTCATACATTCTTTTCCCGCACATTTCTAGCAACAACGCTAAAACTTTCATTCAAAATAGTAGCAAAAGCTTTCCTCAAATGTTCAGCGATATTTCCAGCTCAGAAAAAAACCTTACCACAATTTTTCAGAAATATGAGATTTAGAGTATTTTTTTTACTTAATGTGTCTATATAATTTTCAATATCATATAATTAATAATAAAATAATTACAAATCACCTTAAAACAAAAAATTCTGACACGAAAATATATAATTATAAGAAAAAAAACTAACTCACCCATTTACATCCTTCAGTTTTCCTTCTACTGACAATCTCTTGGTTTTTATATCTAACGACCCCATCTTCAGTGATACAAGATTTTGTGTATGTGTTTAAACAGTAAGCACACAAATACATTTGTTGGAACCTCTCATCAACTCTCAGCTTTAGTATGAAAAAACATGACGAAACGTGGGTACTATTTATACTATCTGCAAATTCGTCATGCGCAGTGACGTTCGAATTGTCTAGTGAATGGTGAGATCCATCTGCGTAATACTGGGTAATACTGAACTCAATCTGGACCAGAGGTTATTGACCCCCGAGTCGTGAGGGGCACCGTATAGCAGAGGCACTGAAGCATGAAATTAATCCGGAGAGGAATCAAAAAGCCAAACACACATAATGCAGTTTTATATTTTTGGAAATATATGATAATTTATTAGTTCAATCGATTGGTAAATCAGATATTAATATTTAAAAAAAAATAATCAAGGTAAATTTTATTTAACGACAGTTAATCCTTAAATTACTTTACTGTGCGAAATGTATTTAAGTTTGACTTATGAAATATAATCACGTCTAGACTATCCAAACTAGAGACTGAAAAACAACGAAAATATGAGCATATATGAACCGTTGCATATAAATACAGCATTATACTAAAAGGATGATTTTAGTGCTGTCTTGTATGATGCATTTTCTGTAGCAAGTATGATTGGGATTGCAATTCAGACATCAAAATGGAAGTTGTATCGTAGAGAGATTTCAAAGGCCATTTTCCATTCAAACTTGTGACTTGCAAAATTTGATAAAAAATTATAATTCAGTTTCATCATGTTTTATTCCTCTTCCATACGTGGCATATATATACATAATACATTTTTTTCAGTGGCCATGAAAAATTTGATTTTCCTTTTCTGTCAGACCGAAAATACAGGATTGCAACAAGAAATCATACAAAATACCGAATTGTAGATATACTAAATAATAAGAAATACACATAAATTGATGAACGTTATATAAAAATCTTGGATTTCAATAAGATCAGATCCGTATGTACGTTAGTATATAGATTTACGTGGTCACTGTTCGTCAACCAGGAAATTTAACTCGGAAAGGAAAAAACACGAGGTTGGATGAGTCAATGTGCTATTCAGTACATTCACGTTAGAAAATAATTGACAGTACATCAGAAAAATCAGCATTTATACTATGTGGCCTTTTCTTTTTAGCAGTTGAGATTTAAAATAGAGATCGAGTTTCCTTTTTGACTCTGTCAGTTAAATTGTCATATTTTTATTGCAGTTGTGATTAATGCCAAATGTTTCATGCTTTGAACAACGTGGTAAAATTCCGACAAAAA
>NW_026926997.1:137500-220000 GCF_032062105.1 Saccostrea cuccullata | reverse complement strand
CTTATAATTTTCAAAAGAGAATAAAGTAAGGCTAAACTCACTTTTCAGAACATCAGAGATTTGAAAAAAATGTTAAATGTTTATCTGTTTACTTTATTAAGTAAAATATAACTGTTAAAACACCCCCTCCCAGCCATTCAAGTAAAACGTGCAAGACTGCCCTAAACAACAATTGCAGCTTAATTTCTATGATACAATAGGTTCATTAATATAGAGATCTGAGCGAAGGAATAATTCTTTGGCATTTTTAAATGCCCGTTTTTCAGATCATTAGGTCGAATTTTCTCTAACTTAGAGCAGTGTAGCCACCCTTGGACTTCCGGTACAAGGACTGTCCTTAATCAGTTAATGCATATGATACGTAAGACTCTGTTGAGGCGTATGTAGTGAAATTTTGCATCAGCAACTCTCCATCACCTTTACATTGAAATTTTCCAGCTAGAGCAATGGAAATGCGTACATAAGCCATTTTCAAGTATCCTTAGCATTGTTACGGGAAACGAAAGGAGAGTTTATTTTTTGAAATATTGCTGCAATGCGTATGATGAACAGTAAAAAACCCTTTAAACTCCATAAAATTTCCAAATGTTTTTTAAACATGCAATTTTCGATTTCTGTGAAGCAGACTCAAACTTGACTTCCGGTTATGGTATTGAAATCGTTCAACCGTTAAATTACCGATGTTTACCAAATTGAAGATATTCATAATTCTAAGATACAAACTTCTTTACTTTACATAATTATTTCCCCCTAAAGTAGGGTGTTGCGTTTCTTTTGCGTGTCAGTATATTTTAGACTATAGCTAGATATTAGTTGTTTTTTTTTTTATGGATGGCTGTGATTTTGTATTGTAATAAATTCCTCATCTTTTCATAAAATGTTTTTGTTTTTAAATGGATTAAACATATTGTTCACTATCGCAACAGTTTTTTTTTCTTCAAAAACCTGCTGCAAATAGGACCCCTTGGATGCCCATATTGAATATGCTACACTACACGTTTTCACTTGATTATAAGGCGTAAATCTACTACTCCGGGGGAGTACGGTGTAGACAAATCAAGTGCCACCACTATAGGTGTCTTTAAGAAATGTATTTCCCTATTTAATGTTTGTAAGAATAAATAATTGCAGAGCCCAGGCGGGTCATTTTTTAAGTGGCTGAAACTACGGAATTCACATTTTATGCTGCATAGTAAGAATTGATTCAGCCAAATTAGAGAAGCTGAAATTAAAGAAGGATGCACAGTGAAGAAAACATCCAATAACTGTAGTAGCAGATCACTTGAGTAACCTTTTTTGCTGAAAATACAGTTTACATTACATTTACATTATCACTATAACCATATTACAGTTGTAACCTCTTAAAAAAATTGAATACTATTTGTCTAAGAATTATAAATATACATTTTCAGTATGTAATGAGTTAAAATGTGTATCATCTGGCTGTAATGATTCAGTGTCATTTGTGACAATCTGCTGACTTTGGATGATTCTGTAAGTATATACAAGGTAGCGACCACTGCTTATCAAGTACATTTATAATAGATCAAGATTGAATTAACTCTGGTACAAAGTCCAAGGTGACCAACACTGAGTCATTCAGATTCACATATCTCTTTTATTAAAATTTCTACGCATGACAATTTTATAAACCTTTGTGTCATGTGGAAACAAACACTTGATTCTCCAATAAATAGTACACATCACACAAGCATCAGTTGGAAGATATGCATTCTTCTAACACTACATTATATATACATAATTATATAATATTCATAACTTAATATTGAATGCAATAAAATTGTTAATGTAAAGTTCTTAAGACAAACACAAGACTGACCATTTCTACCTCTTAATAAAACACACAAAATCTTTCTTTAAAATTCACCCCTTTTCTTCTTTCTCAAATTTATTGTACCTTTGAATTATTGTTCATCAAAATCAGCATTAATGCATACTTACCCCCCCCCCCCTCCAACATTTCATAATACCTCTTACTTGACCCCCCTTTCAGGGGGATGTTAATTAGGGTCTGTCTGTGTGTAATACTTTTGTTTTTGGAAGAAGACTGTCAGCTTCTGCAATGGAATTTTACATCACAACTTACATCACAATTCCCTATGGCCTTGAGAAGACTATTGATTTTGATGTAAAAGGTCATATCAATGCATTCAGTAACACTTCATTTCCGTGCAATATCTTTAAAGGATTCGGAGCTTTTGCAATGAAATTCCGAATGATAACTTTAGTTTATTTGATCTTTCATTAATAAAGATTAATATCAAACTCTCTATGGTGTCAAGAAGAATCTTATCCATTTTAAGGTCAACAGGTCAAATGTCATAAATTCATACATTCTGTGACCTATGTTATAGTTTGAATTTATACACAATTATGAATAGGTTATAAATCAAAATAAACACATAAAACATTGAGAACTTCTACAATCTGTACATCATTCACTTATGATCCAGACAAACCTTAAACACTTTTCATTCCCCTGGTAAACATAGGACTAGAACTACATGTATTTAATTTCATAATCATTAAGTTTAAATCATATCTAGCCACAGTTCCAGTGAGCAATGGTGAACCAGCAACCCAATGCAAACTACAATGAACCATGTCTGCAGCTTCAGCTGGCCAAGGCATCAAATGGCAACAAATTTTATAAGCGCTGCATTATGGGTTACCACCAGTTGTAGGCTAAACTAACAAGTTAAAAATAAGTCCAACTTGTGAATGAGTGGCACTTGAACTTCATGGATGAAATAAGTTTGACTAGACTCCAGTATGGACAGCAAGTCATGTTAGAACTAGCCAGTTTAAATCAGATCTGGTTGGTGTTGAGTTCTGTAATAGTTATCACATTTATATTAGGTCTGACTGGAGTTCAGTCATCCCTCTGGTGAGTTGAATAATTGGTATCGAGTTTAAATCAGATCTGACTGGCTGTACTCAGTCATGAGTTTGTCATGGGTATCGAGTTCAGATCTGTTAGGAGCTCTGCCATGGTTGAGCACAGTCCTGAGTTCTGAAATGGTTACTGAGTTGAAATCAGATCTGTTAGCTGTGCTCAGTGCTAAATTCTGTAATGGTAGTCGAGTTTAAATCAGATCTGTAGCTGTGCTCAGTTCTAAATTCTGTAATGGTAGTCGAGTTTAAATCAGATCTGTTAGCTGTGCTCAGTGCTAAATTCTGTAATGGTAGTCGAGTTTAAATCAGGTCTGACAGCTATGCTCAGTCCTGAGTTCTGTAATGGTAGTCGAGTTTAAATCAGATCTGATTGGAGCTCCGCCATGGCTCTGGTGAGTCGTTTCACCCTGTCCTCCATTGCTTTTTTATTGGCCTGCGTTTCTTGGAGAAGTTCCCTCATTTCATCCTCAACTGCTGCAATCTGAAAAATATAATTTTTGGTTTTTACATTTGATTTGTTCATAAAATGAGGCCATTAATTTGGCCACAATATTTAAATGTGTCACTTTGGCCCAGTTCTTCTGCATAAGATTTTTTTTTCCCTGTGTACATGTATTCCCATGTTAAATTTTGAATGCCTGTTGAAAACACACATGGGCCTATGATGGGAACAAAAAAGAATTGACACCACCAGAGGATGCTTCTATATAAATACTCACATACGTTTCCAGTGGTTTCTTAAAATTGAGAGAATTTTTTAATAACATCCTATTTTTGCCCCTTCTTGCTTATCTTCCCTTTGAAATGGACTACACCCTTTAACAATTGAAAGTCATCTTCACTGAGGGATGCTTTGTGCCAGCAATGGTTAATTCTTGAGAATGAAGCTGAAAATTTATGGGTGGTCATGCAGACAGGCAGACAGATATAATTCTGATGATAAGCTCATTGGAGCATTCAGCCCAGGTGAGCTAAAATACCTTAAATGTACTGAGGATCACCTGTTATCAAGTGGCATACAAAAATACAATAAGTATGTAAAGTACAAAAGTAAGACAGCAGAAAATTTTTATCTCCTACTCAAAAATGTACATTGTATCTATATAATGCACTTTACAGCTTCTCTGCAAATTATACATAAATAAAACTGACATCACCAGTATATTTAGAATCCTAATTTGACAATATTAACACATTTTACTTGTTATTCCTGTCAATACTGAACATTGTTCTTGAACTTCTTCCACAACAATGTCAAGTCAGAATAATATCTCATCAGGACATTTACACTGAAAGTTATTTTGTAACTTTTGTTGCGTTATACTAGTTATGAATATTTAACTTATGTGCATTTTGATCACATTTAAAAGACTATATACATGCACTATCTTTTGAAAACCAATATTTTATCACAATTGGTAAGAACCTATTATGATAATCATGTCTGATGAAGATAGGAAATGCAAATTTGATCATTTATCCACAAGATTTATTAAAGATTTTGTATTGGGGGTGTTATAAGTATTATACATACAAATTTAACAAAATGAGTAGTCATTAATTAGCCGCAAGTTTCAAGAAACTGTCAGTATCACAAATGTGGAATAAGTGGAAATTTTAGCAAGATGCAAATTTAGCAATTTGTCCTTAAAAATTGGTATTTTATTTTTAGCGAGATGTAATTCTAGCCTTTTAAAATACCCACTAAAAAAACTATTACAAATAAAACACAATTATTTTTTTTTAACAATCTTCAATTTTAGCAATGCTTATAATGCTCAAATGAAATCCTCGCTAAAAATTCTGCTTATATGGTATACTATAAAAGTTTACTTATGGATGACTTTAGATTTGTTTTATGAGTGAAACTGTTAATACATAGCTTTTAATATTTGTAGTTCTTTGATTTACAGAAATGACACAGTCCCTGAAAAGCCTCATCCAAATCATGGGCTGAAAAAAGTTCAGATTAAGTTTAATGACTTGATGAGATTCATTGTCATATCATACGATGGCCGATAGCGGCCGTCGATTTACACTAATGTTATGTGTGTAACATGTACAGCATTTTCAACGAAACCCAATGACAACTTACACTTGAAACAAAAAGTGTACAAAGTGTACAGCGTCATTGCAAATTTCCATGTACACTCTACACCAACTTTTGTGTAAAGTATACATGGAAAGTTTTATGTACACTCTACATCCAAAGTTTGTATCAAGTAACAAAATAAAGACAAAAATTCTTGTTCTTTCTCTTTATTCTCCCCCACATTGGTACCTGCAAGTGCATATATTTGCAACAAGCCACGCAATTTTAAATTCATAGGACCCGACACAGTGCTGTGATTTTTCTTATTTCTCTTTGATTTTGACATCGTTTTGAATAAGTTAATATATATTTCTTATTGAAAGTATTGTTTTTACAGCAATGTGTTTCGGCGGTTTTCGTATTGGTGTATTTAAAATCTAAATCACGGCCCTGCCTTCATCAGGGATCCCGCCGTAATTTCTATTGTGGCAAAATAGCATTTGTAATTAAGCAAATCACCAAATACTTTTATGAAATAAAATAATTGTATCATCATCATCCCCCGAATTACGTATTGGAATGCACAAAGACCTACAAACAACGAAAAGACAATTTATTTCTTTCCATTCAATTCTGCATAAATTTGGATGTTATATTGATTAAATGTAATCATTTATTATACCTTGCATGTTGCCCTTTCGGAGTTTCCTCCAGAATCTTCAAGCTTGCCGCGTAAGCTTAGTATGAATCTGAGAAACACGAGCGTGTCTTGAAACATAGAAAATTATACGAACCAATTAGAATAGGAGAGGGGTATTAATGTGGGGGAAGAAAAAAAGGGAACGAAAATTTTTTTTTCTTTATTTTGTTTCTTGATACCACCTTTAGATGTAGAGTGTACATGAAAGTTTCTATGTACACTTTACACAAAAGTTGGTGTAGAGTGTACATGGAAATTTGCAATGACGCTGTACACTTTGTACACTTTGTACACTTTTTGTTTCAAGAGTAACTTGTCATTAAGTTTCGTTAAAAATGCTGCACACGTTACACACATAACATTAGTATAAATCAACGGCCGCTATCGGCCATCGTAATATCAAGAGTCCTGGTCAAGTGGACCTGTAACATGCCTGTTATAGAAACTCCCAGCTCAATCACTCAATGACTTATCAACACCAGGGCTATTTAAATCAGCTGGCTTATTAACATCAGGGCTATTTCAATCAGCTGGCTATTTTAATCAGCTGTAGAAGTACCTTGTGTGATGACACAGAGGCATGTGGACTGTACTACAACAGGAAAGTACCATGTACCGCTTGTCATTATAACGCAGTGAACTGACTAAATCAATCAGCAAGTATGCTGAAAAATACTCGTCAATGTCAAGTCAACACATAATGAATTTTAATTAATAAAAATCATACCTCAACTGTAATTGAACTATTGAACATTTGTGAATATACATGTATTGTGATTTGGGTGTACAAATAAAATTCTAAGCAATAAAAGCTTATACTTCATTGTGCACTAGTGAAGATTTGATTGCACAATACAGAAAATAGCATGCATGAAAAGAACCAATGATGTGTATTAATATACACCACATTCAGGACAAAAGCACAAAAATATATAGAAGGAAGTGTTTTAAATATTATTCCATTCAAGGACAAATACATTTATCAACTCTGAGTGCACAGTAATGTGCCCCCCTAAAAGCTCTCTGATTTCTTTGAAATGGTTATGATGTTCATTGTCCTTTAAAATTTGACAATTTTCTACCTTTTTTATCTTTTGAAAGGAATTAATCACCTGACAAGTAAAATGATGCAACTTAAGCATGTTAAAACTCTCAAACTATAACATATCTACTCTGCCATTTCCTTTTAAAAACATAACACATTTTGATTTCTTTGACTATTTTAGCAAAATTATTTATTTTTACAATAGTAGGAAATCCCAGTTGGTTGGGTACACTTGTACTATTGAATACAAAGCAAGATTGATCACTGTGAAACTTAAAAGGACAGAAAAGAAAGAAATCTTGAAGTGTCTTGCTAAAACACTTGCTAAACCAGCCATATAAATTTTTGAGAGCTAATCTGCATACTGTAAAATCACATTTTTTCGTGGGGTCAAATTTTCATGGTTTGAGGAAAACTCTTGGTTTTATTGTGGGGATTTGATTTCGTGTATGAAGATATGTTGAATAGTTATGTATGAAAATTTTACATTCAGTGGTGGACATGAATTCGTTCTCTTCTTGCCTTGAAAACATTGAAAATTAAACCCCCAAGAAAATTTGTGATTTCACAGTATGTCAATTTTTTCATGATATTTTTCACTAAGCAGATTCTTCTCTTAAAATTTTCCTAGTAAATCTTTCCTATTTAAAGCTTAGAAAATACTCTATACTTTCCTTATTTAACAATCTACTATTTGGAGTTCAATCCTTGGCTATACATTGTCCTTTTGGCATAATGCTTGTTTGAGTTATTCGATTATCAATGCTCTAAACAATGTTATGCCCTGGAAATCTGTGAAATTTAGAGCTTTCTTGACTCTCCCGCGCAAGAGTGGTACATGTAATATGTTAGATAACTGCTAAGTACATATGATATTACATATTAAGTCTGTCTCTAACTTAAAAATTCTGCTTGGCTGATTAATTTGAATTTCTTACCCTTTGATTGGCTGATTAATTTGAATTTCTTACCCTTTGATTGGGTGATGAATTTGAATTTTTTACCCTTTGATAGGCTGATTAATTTTAATTTCCTATCTTTTGATTGGCTGATTAACTTGAATTTCCTACCCTTTGATTGGCTGATTAATTTGAATTTCTTACCCTTTGATTGGCCTGTTCTAGTTCCATCTGTTTTTCCTCCTCTAGTTGAGCCATATCCTCTCTGTGTTTCATTTCTTTACTCTCCAGCTGATGTCTGAAGGCATCATCCACTGTCTTTAGTTTCTCTATGGCAATACTGGAAAATAAGTAACACTTCAGAATGTGCCAATTGATAATATCGTATTATTACAAAAAAAAAAATTGGCTGAGAAAAACTTGTTTACAAGGAAAACTTCATTTTCAAATCTTTAGAAGATATTTTAGTAAATGTATCTTAGGCCATAATAAATATATTCCTAGATTCTCATCCCCGCCTGCCCCGATTTTTTACTCCCGCCTCAATTTTTTTAATTCTGTTTTTCTTCGTCTTAATTCTGATCAGGATCAGTATTCAACTACCATTCAACTTTCGTTTTATATCCCGTGAATGTCCGCATGATTTTGACAGCTGAAAAGATGGTAATTGCTATAATATATGTTAAACTAGGGTCATTGGTTCTGAAAGATTGGTGATGATCTGTAGTAAAAGATAAACGGATCTCTACCATGACTTTTATTCGGGTATTATAGATAAATCTGCACCGAATAAACTGGTGAATAAAAATTCTGCAAAATGGAAGAAAATATAAAATAAAAGCCGTCCGCCCGCCTCGATTTTTCCAAAAAATTCGGATGAAAATCTAGGAATTTTTTTTATTATGGCCTTATATTGAAATAAAACTTCTGGTGTACTACATACTTTGCTGCCTGTATTGTCTTGTTAACACTAGCACTACATACTTGGCCGTCTGAATTGCCTTGTTAACACTTCTTACTTAGCGGCCTGTATTGCCCTCTTAACACCACTTACTTGCCTGTATTGCCCTGTTTACACTACTTACTTGGCTGTCTGTATTGCCCTGTTAACAATTACTTGGCTTCCTTTATTGCCCTGTTAACACTACTTACTTGGCTGCCTGTATTGCCCTGTTAACACTACTTACTTGGCTGCCTGTATTGCCCTGTTAACACTACTTACTTGGCTGCCTGTATTACCCTGTTAACACTACTTACTTGGCAGCCTGTATTGCCCTGTTAACACTACTAACTTGGCTGCCTGTATTGCCCTGTTAACACTACTTACTTGGCAACCTGTATTGCCCTGTTAACACTACTTACTTGGCTGCCTGTATTGCCCTGTTAACACTTACTTGGCTGTCTGTATTGCCCTGTTAACACTACTTACTTGGCTGCCTGTATTGCCCTGTTAACACTACGTACTTGGCTGCCTGTATTGCCCTGTTAACACTTACTTAGTTGCCTGTATTGCCCTGTTAACACTTACTTGGCTGCCTGTATTGCCTTGTTAACCCTAACACTATCTAATTGGCTGTCTGTAGGAGGTAACACTTACTTGGCTGCCTGTATTGCCCTGTTGACACTACTTACTTGGCTGCCTGTATTGCCCTGTTAACACTGCGTACTTGGCTGCCTGTATTGTCCTGTTAACACTACTTACTTGGCTGCCTGTATTGCCCTGTTAACACTTACTTGGCTGCCTGTATTGCCCTGTTAACACTCCTTACTTAGCTGCCTGTATTGCCCTGTTAACACTTACTTGACTGCCTGTATTGCCCTGTTTACACTATTTACTTGGCTGCCTGTATTGCCCTGTTAACACTTACTTGGCGGCCTGTATTGCCTTGTCCCTCTCCTCTGTGAGCTTTCTCTCCTTGCTTTCCCAGTTGTCCCTCATCTCAGTCACCTGTTTCTCCAACTGACCAATCAGCTGAGACTTCTCCTTCCATTTATTGTTAAGAATGCTGGGATAATAAAAATAAAACATTTTATCAGACTTCTACAGTTTAAAAAAATATATTCAAATAAGAATAAAAAAGTTCATAATGATTTGATAACCTTATTTTCAAGAAACACAAGTAACCTGACAATAATTCAGCATGTAAATCCCAGTTAAACACTATCCTGACCTATACAGTATATAAACTAGTACCTGTGAGCCTTTTTTGAATCCTCCAGTTCTGCTTTCAGATCCAGTGTTTCTTGTTTAAGCTCTTGCTTACGTTCCCTTAATCTCTCCAAAGTTTCCTGAAGATAAACAAGAAAACAAAAATAAGCAAAAATATCATTTCTTGTTATTACCTACACCTATGAAAGTCTTCTGGTAATTATCTAAATCTCTATACAAGCTGTACTTTATTAAATTTTCCAGAACTTTATATGTTACAAGTTTCATTTGATTTAAAGGGCATGTCTGAGCTGTACATTACCTGCGTACAGCTGAGCCATTAATTACCTGTGTACACATAAGCTGTACATTACATGTATACACCTGAGCTGTACATTACCTGGGTACACCTGAGCTGTACTTTATCTCTGTACACCTGAACTGTTCTTTATCTCTGAACAAACACCTGAACTGTAAATTACCTGTGTACACCTGAGCTGTACATTACCTGTGTACACATAAGCTGTACATTACTTGTATACACCTGAGCTTTACTTTATCTGTGTACACCTGAGCTGTATATTACCTGTATATACCTGAGCTGTACATTACCTGATTTTCCTGCATGGTTGCCCTTTCCTCTGACAGTTGTTCCTCTAGATTCCTCTGTGTTTTCAGGGCTTCTTCACGAGTTCTCTTTATCTCCTCATCTCTCTCCATAACAGCCTGTCAAGTCATACATTAACTCAGATTTATAAAAACTCTAAAATGTTTGTTTATATCAAATTTTAAAAAAATGCCTGAAAAATATGGACTTGGATGCATACTTAATTCTGCAGGGTATATTACAGATTAATTTCCTAAATTTGAGCAGGAGTTCATTCTTTTATGCAGTTCTCAGATGCAAATTTCTTTATTTTTTTATAACTTGGATCAATAGTATCTTATATTAACCCTGCTACCTGTCCTGTGTACTCTACAGAATCTCACCTCCTTCAGTTTCCTGATGGTCTCCGTCTGATCCTCCAACATTTTGGTTTTTATCTTCAAGGCATCAGTCTCCCTCTAAACATCAAAAGTCAAAGAGTTACAATCTATGTGTAGATAAAATGACACGAAATATGTCTCAAAAATTATTTACTGAACAAAATAAATAAATGGTGCCTTGTGCTGTATTTCCTAAAACGTCTTATCAATAAAGGAAGAATTCTTGTCTGGTTTTTGACTATATGAAATATTCAAAGTGTGTGTCTTTAACATTTATATGTAGTGGATTTAAAAAGTCCTATTTTTTCCTTCTTTATCACTGTAAAGCAAGGCAAAGATATGGATAAGTGAATTTGAAATCAAACAAATAAGGACTACATTTTTTTGGCAGAACAGTGATACACTAAGATTGATATCTGAGGATTCAAGATATACAGGGTAAAACTTTTAAAGAATAAGGAACTGGGATTTCCAAATCACCGTGACATATCTATGGCATTTAATATATAAGTGCTTGATATCCTCAAGTTTAACAAGATAGATAAACATGAGAAAAGCTACACACAGAACTATAAGAAGCTTACAAGAGTTATCCCTCTTGACTTACCTCCAGGTTTTTCTTGAGGATTGTGACCTCTGAGTTGAGGGCCTCAATCTTAGATTCCAGTCTCCCTCTGTCCTGGGCTAGGGAAGAACCTAAAAATTACATAATACAAGCACTGTAAATCAGACAGTAAAAGATAGTGACAAATTACGTAATAGCACTAGCATTGTAAACGAGGCAGTAAATCTTCAGTTATCAGGGAAACTGACAAATTACGTAACAGAAGTAGTGTAAATAAGGAAACTCTTAAATTGAACACACAGTCTGACTGTAAATCTTTAGTTAACAGAGATATGTGTTAGAGTTAGATAACCTTAAAGTTATAAAGCAGAATACATTGTACACGTTTAATCCATGTTACAACTCCACTGTAATAAAAGGTACACAAGTAGAGACTAACTCTTTTCTTGTTATTATCCTTACTTTAAAGTCTTCTTCAAAAAATGCCCTCATAAGAAAATGACTGGCAAAATTTAAATAAATTATAACCCCCCATCTTTAATCCTTCAACCTGAAATGTCTGGATGCTATAAGTAAAATTTTAAAATTTTGGTTGATGATTCCCACACACCTTGTTGTGCTAGTTCCTGGCCCCACAACTTCCTCTCGGCCCTCAGACCACAAATAACGGACTCCTGGGCCTCGACCTGAGCTAAGAGCTTAGTCTTGTCCTGTTAATAAAAAGAAAGTTAGAAATACATGCAGTAAACTCAAGCTGTGTCAGAAGTCCTCAATCCATACTCTGTGACACGTAGACTGAGAAAAATATTATATGTAATATTTGAATACATTCCATTTCTCTAACATATAAAGTGATCTCTCAAAATATGACATGAACAAGACATTCTCCAAATAAAAAAAATTAGTCTCTCTTGTTCTGTAAAGTGTGTGTTCTACATTTTTTTTTTTTTAAAATTATTATTTAAGTTTGTTTCATAGCTTCATAGATTCACATTTACTTGAAACATCAAAATTAAATCTACAGTAAAACTCAGTTATAACGAACTCACTGGGACCTGTGAAATCACTTTGCTATATCCGTAATTCATTATAACCGTATAAGAAAGTAATTAAATTCATATAGCTGGGGATCCAAGATGACTTCGCTATGTCGCAATATCCGTGTTCGTACTAAACAAGTTTTGTTGTATATAAAATCAAAGCTTTACAAAAGCTTGTAGTGACCTCTCAATTTGTCCCTTTGGTGTCCTGTAAAAAGGACTTTATTTTTAGACGGGGTCACGTGACCCCGTCTATTACAAGGGCTGTTCAATAAATAATGTCCTGAACTCTATGACATACAATACAGATATCATATGACATTAAAATTGGCTTTCTCTCATAATTGAATCTTTAATGAATTTATAACAGTTCATGTGACCACTTTTCATCACATACTTTCATTGTGAGAAGCTGGGAAACAAGGGCTTTTCGAGACACTGCATTATAAATGAATGGTAAAGAATCGGTAAACTAGAGCGAAAATAAAAGCTTCATTAAAGCTGCTGTAAAACTTGTTAAAAATCCCAAAGAAATATTCACTGAAATATGTGAAATTTACAGCAATCAAAGCCTGTTTTATAGACAAATGAGCAGGTGGATTTCAATGATAAAAAATTATATAATGGGCATCAAAAATGGGTACCGTCCTTGCCAACAAAAAATTATAACACTTATGTACTGTTTGCCAAATTTCAACAAAAAATACTTGATGATGTAGGATTGACTTAAAGACAAATAGCAAATCTGATAGACATTACATCGGGGGTAGTTTACACTGTTTTTAAGAAATATTTGACGGTAAAAAAGCTTAGTACTCAAAGGCTACCCTATATTTTGAACCAGAAGTCTCTGTCGAGACTGTAGCTCTACTGGTTTATACTTAAAACAAAGGAAGAGAAAAGTAGCAGTTGGGACTTGAGACTTTAAATCAGCAATAAATAGAAAAATGATCCTTGCCACTCATCAAAATAAAAACCAATGCACAGAATTATGTATCTTAGTATAGTCTACTTGTGTGCCAAGTTATACTGAAATCAGACCAAAACTGCAGGAGGAGTAGCATTTTGAAAGAATTTCACAGAAATTTCTATTTTTAGTAACCATGGCAACATTGTTCATTGAAATCAAAAACCGATGCACAGAATTATGTATCTTAGTGTAGTCTACTTGTATGCCAGGTTATATCAAAATCAGACCAAAACTGTAGGAGGAGTAGCATTTTGAAAGAATTTCACAGAAATTTCTATTTTTAGTAACCACGGCAACACCGTTTATCGAAATCAAAAACCGATGCACAGAATTATGTATCTTAGTGTAGTCTACTTGTGTGCCAAGTTATACTGAAATCGGACCAAATCTGTAGGAGGAGTAGCATTTTGAAAGAATTTCAAAGAAATTTCTATTTTTAGTATCCACGGCAACACCGTTCATCGAAATCAAAAACCGATGCACAGAATTATGTATTTTAGTGTAGTCTACTTGCGTGTCAAGTAATATTGAAATTGGACCAAAACTGTAGGAGGAGTAGCATTTTGAAAGAATTTCAAAGAAATTTCTATTTTTAGTAACCACGGCAACACCGTTCATCGAAATTAAAAACCGATGCACAGAATTATGTATCCTAGTTTAGTCTACTTTTGTGCCAAGTTATATTGAAATCAGACCAAAACTGTAGGAGAAGTAGCATTTTGAAAGAATTTCACAGAAATTTCTATTTTTAGTAACCACGGCAACACCGTTCATCGAAATCAAAAACCGATGCATAAAATTATGTATCTTAGTGTAGTCTACTTGTGTGCCAAGTTATATTGAAATCAGACCAAAACTGTAGGAGGAGTAGCATTTTGAAAAATTGTTTACAGACAGACAGACGGACAGACAGACAGACGGACGGACGACGGACGCATTACTATCGCATAAGCTCTTCTGGTCTTTGACCAGTAGAGCTAAAAATGAATGAAAATGACAGCGTGTATGAATGTCTTAACAATTATTTTAAAATATCAGTAATTGGAGTTATCCACGTTTTTGGATATTCAAACAGATAGTGGAACTTGAATCTGTTGCTTAAAATCCTCAAAACAAAATTTAACATAAGATGTACTTGACAAAGACAGAGGTGTGGCGAGAGCAAGGAATTGCAAGAGCACAAAGACAGATTCATATGCAATGTTCTTAAATATTAGTGGTTTGGTTGTTCAAATTCGTATTCGGGGAGACAGTTTAATTTCTGTATGAGGCTAGAAAACAATTTTTTTGCAAATAAATCGAAAGGTTTATTAGAGGAAGGACCCAGAATCAGGGATTCACTACATTAAATTTCTTCATGACAGCGTCTAAACCCGCACGCCCTGAAGAGTATAAACCCGCACGCCCTGAAGAGTAAAAGGGTTTTCGGGATACACAGATAGTTAATATTTTTTCACATTAACAATATTCGCTAGATCTTGGACCTTTTGACTTATTTCTATTTCCAAACTTGAAAAAAACACCTTTGATAAGGAAGAAACAAGTCCAGGAAATCATTGGATCTGCCATTTTCCAGTATACTAAGGGTCATACCCAAAAATGAGTTCTAAAATCAATCAGAAATTGGATAAAAAAGGTTACGGACATGTGTTGTAATTAAAAGAGATTAATAAGTAAAATAATGAAGACAAAATCATTGAAAGGCGTCTTTTGTTTCTTTCCGAGCACCGAGGACATTATTTATTGAACAGCCCTCGTAGTTTACTGTCAGAACCTTCAAAAAGGAAGTCGTGGTGATAACACATGAATTAAATCTACGCTATATGAAAGAGTGCAGAAATAGTTTTGACCAAAATATAAACATTCTGTATCAAACTGAACAAAGTGATATAAACTTTTTTCTAAATCAAATTAATGAAGCATTTTGTAAACGTAAACTCAAAATATTAATTGTAAAACACACTAGTAAACAAAATACTCTCCTGCGTAGTATTATGACTGCGTACGCATCATCCATTGTTTACTTCTGGAGAAATATTAATTCGGACCATGTGAAATTCGGCTTAGCAATTATTGAACTTTATACTTCAAATTAAATGAAAACGCAAATCTATATTACTCACAGTTTTGTTTTTAGTTTGTTAATTAAAAAAATTATCAAAACTCGTTAAAAAAAAATCACATTTGTGAAATCTAGCATGAAAATTATTTTGACCCCGTCTTTCAGTACTGTCTCAGTACTTTGATTATTATGGAGCTCCAGATTCACAATGGGTTATTTCTCTTTACCTACTAAATCCTCCTAAATAGAGACATATTTGATATTTCTGACTTGTGATGCAATGTTTTAGCATGATAAACTTGTTTTTTTTATTGTAATGACACATCTGTGTTTTATTGTGACGACATACCTGTGTTTTATTTTGATGACATACCTGTGTTTTATTGTGACGACATACCTGTGTTTTATTGTGATGACATACCTGTGTTTTATTGTGATGACATGCCTGTGTTTTATTGTAATGACATGCCTGTGTTTTATTGTGATGACATACCTGTGTTTTATTGTAATGACATGCCTGTGTTTTATTGTGATGACATACCTCTGTTTTATTGTGGTGACATACCTTTTTTCTAGCTTGCTCTACATTTCTGTTTATTGAAGCTTACTTGTTTAAGGAGCTCGAGCTGTAACATTCTTTTTCTAGCTTCTTCTACATGAGCTTCCAGCATCTGAATCCTGTCCTGTTACAGAGAACAAATAACAAATTATAGGAATTCATTACTTCATTATTTCATTTTGTGTACATGTGCCTCAAAATGACATAAAGATAGTCCATCCGATGTTTCATTTTAAATTTGTAAAACCTTATGACATTTTGAAGGGAGTGTCATTTATTTATCTATAGAGATAGGAAATCAAATAATAAGGAAAAATATCTTTTATGACCTAAGTTGGACAGTTTATGCTTTTCTTTTTTCTTTAATAAACCACTGAACAGTTTTTAAAGTTTAAACTGTCATAAACTGTCACAACCCAGGTTAAACAATATAATATTGGGAAGCTTTTAAATTCATTATTAGATATTTTAAAGTAATCTGTACGAAGTAAACTTAAGTAAAACATTCAGTTTCCTTACGATGTTAAGTAAATGAGACATATGAGATTTGTGTGCGTACCCTGTATTCCACCGCCTGCTCCTGTTTGGATTTAGATAACTCTGCTATTCTACCTTTCTGCTCCTTGACAAGCTAAATACAAAAAATAAGAAGCTGTAAAAAATAGGCATAGTCTTTACCTTACAACAGGTAATATCTTAATTCTTGTTTATTTTTGATTGATAACATTTAATTTTTCAGCATTTCTAAGCATAATTTGTTTCTAATTATTTTTCTATGATCCACTATGAGCCCACACTTTCCTGGAACACAGTCATATATAAGAACTGATAAATCATGAGTTTGGTTCAGCACTATATTACCCCAAGTCTTTCTGATCTGAATGTCAACATATGGCATCTACAAGCTGTGATAATACAAACGACATTTACTAAATGGAGGGGAAGCAAAGAAACATTGCAAGTAATAAATTTTATAAGTATAGGTTCAGCAAATTTGATCTTATCCTAAAGTTTACCATTAAATAAAGAGCAGCTTTTGAGTAGTCTGTCAGAAAGGACGGCATGGACACAATTAGATAAAATGTTCAAATACTAATAAATGCCCTTTAGGAAATCAAGAATTAATACAAGGGAGGAAAAGTAAGGTCTCTAATGTAGAATTTCTTGTAACTAGATATCCAGTTCCATTGTTTCAGTCTTACTCTGCCTTCATACTATTTATCTTTACAAAGTAGCTTTTGAAACACTTTTCTGATCATATCATGTGCACAAAAATATTTTCAATTTGCTTTAACATTTGAGATTCTGACATCATTTTTGGAGTTATAATGCATCATAAAAATAAGAAAGTGACATCAAAATAAGTGCAGATTTTCAAGCACTTTTTCATGGTAATATGAGGGGTGATCAAAAAGTTTGCAAACTAATTGAATAACTTCCATACAAGAAACAATATTTAGTTTTAATGTTGATTATATTTTAAATTAATCCTCCCTGATTTTAATGCACATCAACCACCGTTCTGCACATGCGCGAATCACATGATATTGGCGGTCACGTGACCCCCTCCGTAGCGTTCTGTCACAAAAGTTAAAAGATTTTTCCGAGTTTTATATTTCTTTCCATGTGAGTTAATTTTTATGACAAGAACAGTTAATTTGTCAGAAATGGTCATATCTTTGTCAGAAATGGTCATATCTCGGCAACAGAATGGGTGGATAATAATATCCTTTCCAAAAATAAGCATGGCGACCATTAAAACACAAATCTTCTGTCTCAGGAGAGACCTTTATTCAGGGTGGATAGAGAATGGGTGCATCCTTTTTATCATATTTAATATGTATAAAATCTAAAGTAAACGATATCTTAGGTATTTAATACTTATATCATTGTTCAAATATTCAACTATTTTTCAAAGTGCTAATTGGAGGTCTTTGATAGCAAATTGCTTAATTAAAAATACATACAGTGGAGCCTCATTTATCCGGACGCTTTGGTTCCTAGTCAATTTGTCCGGAGATGTGAAGTGTCCGGATACCTGAATTACGAGTTAAACAAGACAAAGTAACATTTAAAAATTCCGTTCCGATGAAAAATCGTCCAGATACTGAAGCATCCGGATATCTGGCGTCCGGATATCTGAAGGTCCACTGTACATATCTTTTCAAACTTGCTTTCACTGGGCAAGATGACAAGTATCATTTTTAACCATCAGCCTTCCTTCACTTAAACGATTAATCCAATCATTAATTGAATTTATAGGAACTCATTTATCTCAATAAACTGTGTACAAATTATTATATGATACTGTAGAGGGATTTCTAAGATATTACAATAAATTGTACAGTCCTTTGTTGAACGAGTTCGACTGAGACAACCATTTTTCGTCACAAGTGACCTAAATAGTGACGTCATTTTCACATTGTGACGTCACAAAAAGGAGAGAAACTTTATTCAGCATATGCTATTTATAGACCTTGTGTATGGCTATGTGTGTACCGAATTTCATTCTAATCTGAATTGTGGTTTTGTAGATATAGAGATAGTTTGCGAACTTTTTGATCTCCCCTCGAAATTTCATTAAATTCTATGAAATGGTTAATATTAGGCCATATAAAATTAATCTTTAGATTCTCATCCCCGCCCGCCCCTCTCAAAATGTCCTGTCCTGGTGTTTTTTATTTTGATTTTTTGGGTGTTAAAAGTATTTTCATGTATTTTATTAGAATATATTTTATAGATTTTGCAAATTATGATCTATTTTTATGTCGAACATGTCAAGTCTCGAGAACGATCAAATTTTTAGGGAGGTGGAAATCTTTTATATTTTACAGAAAACAGAGGGATTTGTTGGTACAACTAAAAGGTATTTGGGAAGTCATGCATACACAATTTATTGGTATCCCCACATGCATACACAATTTATTGGTATCCCCACCTCATTTTGTTTAGCAAGTGCCATATTTGTGTACTGGTACTTGATAATTTGTTAATTGACAATAAATATTTATTTTTTTAAAAGCAAGAATCTTCTTTAAATACTTAAAAGAATATGAAAAGAATAAAATCCATTCATATTGGCATTAACTTAATGAAAAAAAATGTGTACGAAGAGTCCAAGTTTTGCTGATACTTACAATTTAACAATTCTAAAAAATAAAAAATAAAATCCGCCCACCCGCCCCAATTTTTTTTAGCAAATTAGGATGAGAATCTAAAGATTAATTTTACCTGGCCTTAACTCAAAAGTTCTTTTCAAATGCCACTCATTTACGTTTTCCTGTCAATCAGTCTTTCTGTTAGATTTTTTATGCCTCAGTCATACTGTAAATCACTATTTTCGCACAATTTTTTGCAATCAATGCCAGTAGTTTTTGTTTACATAATTCTTACTTACACAAATTAAGCAAGAACAAGAGGCCCAGGGGTCACATCGCTCACCTGAACACAATGGCTAGGAAAAAGCACATATCAGATCAGAACTGAAAGTTTACTGAGGTTTGGGGGGGAGAAGGGGGGCTTGAATCTTAACCCCCCAGGGGGTCATGATTTGAACAAAGTAGAATCAACACTACCTGAGGATTATTCCATATAAATATCAAATATATTTTTAAAAAAAATAATTTAGAATTAATTAGTGTGTATATACTAATCATGGCTTTGAAGTACTTGAAAAGAAGATTTTAAAAGGTTTCCCTATTTATTCCTATGTAAAACTTTGATTTGCCATTTTGGCCCCACCCTACCCCCGAGGTACAATTTGTACAAACTTGAATTACACTACCTGAGGATAATTTCATGAGTTTCATCTTTCAATGTCTCAATGGTTCTTGAAAGAAGATTTTTAAAGATTTTTCCTATATATTTCTATTAAAACTTTGATCTGCCATACTGGCCCCACCCTACCCCCCGGGGTCACGATTTGAACAAACTTGAATGGAAAGTACCTGAGGATGATTTCACGTCAGTTTCATCTTTCCTGGCTAAACTAGAACTGTCCAAACGGGACAAAATACCCCCCGCTGGGTTTTTCAGAAGTAAGTTTTTCCATAATAAAGATATGTATCACACATGAATCATGAAATTTTTCTTCCAGTGGCCTTAAAGTTCCCCAAATGACCTTGGGTCAAGGTCATGACACACCCTTAAGTCATGGGCAATCTTTGTGTGAAATGAGAACCTACCAAGTTTATCAATAAGAAAGATATGGACCGGACATGGAATTATGAACTTTTTCTTCCAGTGACCTTGAAGTTCCCCAAATCACCTTGGGTCAAGGTCAGGACACACCCTTGGGTCATGGGCAATCCTTGTGTAGAATGAGAACCTACCAAGTTTATCCATAAAAAAGATGTAGACCGAACACAAATTACAGGGTTCGACATTAACGTTAGTCCGTTAGTCTCAGACTAATACATTTTCGTTCGGACTAATAAAATTTGAAGTTAATAAGTCCGTCCAGACTAATAAAGTTTTCGGGGGGGGGGGGGGGGGGGGGGGGGGGGGATTTTACCGATGTTCAAATTCTCAGCAACTTACACTGGAAAACCCCATATTTATTTTTAGCTTTCTAGCTTCTTCACGGGAAGTTACGTAATTCTGAGTCAATTCGGCCCTTAATTTTAGGACTCAATGGTATGAAATTAAACATTTTATCGATCATGATTAAGTATGACACTCAAAGACAGATGTTGGATGTATGGATGATGTAATCATGTATAGAGAAAAATGAATGAAATCGGTAATACGATCGTAGTTCCTGATTGCGCGATTTCAACGAATTCTTGGTATAAACATTTCATGTAAATATTTTGTTTATTTCAAAAAAGTATAAAAAGTACATTGCAACATTAATTCTATCTATTTATTTATATTTTTGAAGGACACATAAAATTGCTGCGGACTAGTAGAAAGTTTTTTACTAGTCCACTAGATAAAGCCTATTTAAAATTTTAGTGTCGAACCCTGAATTATGCAAATTTTTCTTCCAGTGACCTTGAACTTCCCCAAATGACCTTGGGTCAATGTCATGACACACTCTTGGGTCAAGGGCAATCTTTGTGTGAAATGAGAACCTACCAAATTTATCCATAAGAAAGAAATGGACCGGACACAAATTATGAAAATTTTCTTCCAGTGACCTTGAAGTTCCCCAAATGACCTTGGGTCAAGATCATGATGCACCCTTAGGTCATGGGCAATCTTTGTGTGAAATGAGAACCTACCAAGTTTATCCATATATATGAAGACCGTAACACGATTATGAACATTTTGGCTTCCAGTGACCTTGGTGGTCAATTTGTAAATGACCTTGGGTCAAGGTCATGACACACCCTACCATGGGCAATCTTTGTGTGGAGTAGTAGTTTCTATGTCCCTCCATAAGAAAGATATGGACCGGACACGTTTGAACAGAGTTTCATGATTTCCTGTCTCAAACTTTGTTCTTGAGAAGAAATTTTTAAAAGATTTTTCCTATATATTCCTATGTAAAACTTTATCAGCTATTATGGCCCCACCCTACCCCTGGGGGTCATGATTTAAACAAATTTGAATCTACACTACCTGAGGATGATTCCACACGAGTTACATCTTTCCTGGCCCAGTGGTTCTTGAGAAGAAGATTTTTTAAAAATGCCATCAATTTTTCTCTCATTCATAATTATCTCCCCTTGGAAAAAGGCTTGGCCCTTCATTTGAACAAATTTGAATCCCCTCAACCTAAGGATACTTTGTGGCAAGTTTGGTTGAAATTAGCTCAGTGGTTCTCGAGAAGAAGATGAAAATGTCAAAAGTTTATGACAACGTCGCCGTCGCCGCCTACAGACAACAGACAAATTTTGATCAGAAAAGCTCACTTGAGCCTTCGGCTCAGGTGAGCTAATAAAAGCAGAGAGTCTTGCGTAATATGCAAAAATAAAGTTCTCGCAAATAAAAAGTGATTTACAGTACTAAATTTTCACTCTTTGAGACCTGTCTTTTGTCATTCCTTGTCAGTTGATGCATTTTGGAAGGTGTGCCACAACCAAAAAAATAACTCCATGTGACCATATTTCAGTACATGTTATGGCTATACATCAATAAGTGTTCAGGCCCCTGGATCTTGAAAGATATTAGCTTAATATACAATTGCACTATTAAAGTGCTCCTATCAGCAAATATATTATATTTCTTTGACTATTCATACAAATTTTACCACATTTACAAGTGATTAAAATTTGACTTAAGTCTAAGTCTGTTTTATAAACCTGGGGCCTAATAATCATTGCATCTGTCAATATTTTGCTACATATATGTAAATGCAAAAGAGCAAAGTCACACACACTAAAAGTCAGATTATTTGGTACATTTGTATATGTTTCAGGGCTATTTTTGAGTTTTTAACAAAATTCAAACTTCCTGGATTTTGATTCTACACAATGAATCTGAGGAACCATCCTCTTTGTATTCAATTTACTGATTATGTGTTATTGTTGTGGGTTAATCTACATTAAACCATATATTAACTGAATTTATTGTTTGAGCCCTTCAGTATTTGGGCCACAATCAAGTAGCAGTACAGATAAAAGCAGCTAAAGACCTAATAACAGTTCATAAAAATTAGTACCACAATCTGAAGGAGTTAAAAAAAAAAACCCAACAGGAATGCACTGTAAAACTCACGTCATTATTTCAATGAATTTGTGGTCAGAAAAATATCAAACAAAGCATGGGGAGCATATGATTGCTGCTGTACACAACATAACAGTTACACCAAAAGTGACGTGTGACGAAGCAACCCAAATATGTCAGAACAGCGGGGAAAATGACGCAGAGGGAAATTGTTGTGAGGAGAGAAAAAATTCTGCTGCTGTGAGAGAGTCAGGCATCGCAGGTGACAAAATTATCTCCCTTATTTGTCGCGAATTATTGCCATCAACAAAACAACTAATTCCAGCGTAAGATCAAAATTAACTAACTTCAAAATCAGTCTCTATACCTGACCGAGTACTCAACCCTAAGATAGAAACTGTACAACTTCAACGTAATAAAACAACAAAACGGTATCTTCATCCTAGACAGCAGCTAAAAAATACTGTCGCAATCAGGTATTCAAAAGGTCAACACAGAAATTAATTTCCTTCGAGTCTTCTGATTTAATATTGTAAAGTAATTATTTGAATTGTGTTCTGGTTAATTTGGCGACAATTATCTTTGGAGAATTTTAACTGCGGGATCATTCCATGTTTTGTTTTGTTTCTTCGTTGTTTTTTTATTTGCCCTGCAAGATCATTAGTCCATTGTAGGGATTGACTTCGTTATGCCCAGCTGTTTTCTTTTTTATTGTTTTAGGCTATACATTTTATTAGTGCAAATAAGATTAAAATTGAAAACAAAGCTAATTCCTAAATCTGAAGTATATAAACACAGTGTAGGTTGACAGTTAAATATCTGATATACTTGTGGAGATTATAGTTTAGTATTCAATCAGCTAAAGCAATTTTCCACTTCAGAGCATGTTGTACTTTTTTCCCTGCATGACAGAGTTCAATTAAAGACAACTAGCATCCTGGCACCCGACACAGGAAGTGATCTTAGCCAACCAATAGATAGGATGATTGACTTAATCCCCCAGGTGTGCTGTGATGTCATCGGTGGTAGCCGTCGGAAACACAAACTAACTTAAGCCGATTCATAAACATCTACTTCATTAGAAACAAATTATTAAGCCATTATTTAGCATTAAAAAAAATCAAAGTTCAATGGCCTTATTCTGTTAGTGTTACCTTTAGATCTCAGTGTAACATAATCATCTAATTACTGTGTTAATTAATAACAACATTAATTTTAAAGTTAGATAAATCAGAGTAAGAACAGTGGTCCATCTTTTTATCAAAATATATCCCAACAAATGGGGATTAGAGAAAATTACAAACATCATTGTTACATTCTTTTAAAAATTAGGCAAAAATAAAGATTTTATAATGCTTGAATGTGCACATCCTGCCTTAACTTTTATTAAAGAATACAAATTTGAGATTCAAAATAAAAGTTTTTTAAACAACTTACACACTTATTCTACAATCAATTTTGTAGTCTAAAAATTTTAAGGCATTTGCTTAAAGGTTTAGGAAAGTGGTAAACACATATATTTTATGACGCTACGGTGCACCAGTTTTATTTCGATGTTGTAATGACAAAATATTGTAATGACCATAGAAAAATAACTTCCAATATCGTATACAAATGACAAACAGTTTTTCTTTTTTTTCTGTTAAAAAACATACGGAATTTCAATCACCAAAGATTATATTTAACTTTTTTGAAATCAAACTGTTCAATAATTATATAATTTGTAAGGAAATAACACAGTTTTTGTAATTGTTACAAAATACAAAGAAAGTTGAATTTGAACATGTTTATTTTACTGTCATTAAAAGTTTTCATTTGAAGTTTTATTTTAATGTCAATGCGACAAGAAGTTTAAAATGGGTAATAAAACACTTAATTGTTATGAAAATTATGCATTAAAGTGATTTTTAAGCCTTTTCTGACGGACTTGTTTTAGAATCCAATATATCGCATATCGCTTTAAAAAATATTGTATCGTAACGTATCGAAATTTTTGGCTCAATACACAGCCCTAGAAAGGTTCATGGGCCACAATTCTCACCTGAGTTACAATGCTATCACAGACCCCTTTTATAGTTCAATCCAGTTCCTTAAAAATGATTTGAAAAGAAAAATAAATAATTTACTCTAAACAGAGCACCTTTTACATAAGTTTCTTTAAAAACCTATTCAGTGATTCTTCAGAATTTTAAAAAATTACTCAACTCTATTTTTATCATTTCTAATTTGTCTCCCCTTTAAAAATGGAGTGCCTGTTTATTTGAGCAAATAGTCCATTTACTTGGATATTAAATTGTGGCATCCAATTTGACAAGTGGTTCTAGGAAAAGTTTGAAAAAATATACAAAGCCTGTTTATTTGAGCAAATAATCCATTTACTTGGATGTTTTGTGGCATCAAATTCGACAAGTGGTTCTGGCAAAAGGTTGAAAATATACAAAGGCTTCTGACTCTGGTAAGCTAAAATAGTCTTGTCCACAAACCAGTACAAATGATGATGACAAAATCATTGGCCCCAATAATGAACAAGTGAATTAGCCAAACCTGCTCTCAATGTTTTACAAATTGTCTATTAAATGTGCTCTACAGACTACAGGTCTCCGTATTTAGAAAGAATTCAAATCAGATTTATGTCAAACGAATTTCTGCGGCCCACTGAATTATGAAATTAAAGGATAAATTTTCTAGATTTTTTTTTGTCTTTTAATTGAACCTGTTGTGATTTGTAGGGAATATTATAGAAAATTAACCCTGCGGCCGGATAGCAGGGCTTGATGAAGGTCTCTATAATACTGTTATAGCAGGTCCTATGGATTGAAAAGTTCATGCTGTGCATTCTATTCAAAGTCTGCCAGAATGCAGACTGAAAAAATTACGGCATCCTTCAGTAAAACATGATTTAAAGACTTAAAAAATAATTGTTCCTTTACACATTGCAAATATTTTTTCTTTACGATTCTTTAAAATTAGATATATTTTATGACTAATCATCGCTTTGCTGTTCTGAAATCAAGTCTAAATTTTTGAAAATCTAGCCATGCCTTAAGATCACAACACTTTAGCAAAATTAAATGATCATGGTTTTGATTGCCTTGTACATGTACCATAATATCCTACACAGCTACCTTTTAAGACATTAGGTACAAGAAAATGCATTTACACAATACTTACACTAAATCAATTTAAGGTCAAGATCTAGTAAATAGCTTGAGACTACTTTTTTGGTGCTAGATCCATTATGACGTCATAATCAATTTCAACTTTCTTTTTCCCGTACTTTACGACTTTAGCAGAATTATGCAGAAAATAGGGTATTTTCATGACATTCAATTTAAAATCATATGAAAAGTAAACCGGACACCTATATTAAATTTTATATTGATTTAAAGTATAGGCAATGAACATACTAATGACCATTTTTTGAGAGACTGTAGGCAATCTGGATACATTTCCTTTGTCGAATATGAGAAAAACTTCCATATTCATGACTGGATTTCTTAATTTTTCATTGAAAATGACAGTTTAAAATACAGTTTTTCATCTTGTTTATCTGCAAATTATGCCCCGAAACACCTTATTTGACCAAGCTAAAGTTGTAAAGCATCAATAAAGGAATTTATTTCTCAAGTTTGATAAATCTGTAGGCACCTTTCATTTACTAGATCTTGACCTTAAATAATTTGTTTACCATAAATTTTAATTAATTCAAGGTACTGAAAAAAATTAAGACAATTAAAACCATTTTTAAATGCAAAATGAAAGTAAAGTTAACACCTTTCAGAAAAATAGTATAAACAGTATAATACGCTGATAAAAATCTTCTGCATGATTAATCTCAATTAACACAATTTCCATAACAATACTCAAAGGGAGATAATTTTAGTTTTACAATATCTAACCACCCATCTAACATATAAGATCAGTTGATGGTTAAAGTACAAAAGGTATTAAGCTTTACAAAAAGTACAACTAAATTAGAATGAAACACAAAAATACAGAGATTACAACGGAACTTAATCCAGGCTGGTACCATTCACAAAAGTACACGTCATAGATCATTAGTTATATATATAAAAAAATGTGGTTCCCAGATTCATTGAATCCCTGATCCTAGCACTATTTCACCTGAATAAAGACTGGCTATTTCTAATTGTAGATACTTTTGATGATAAAAATCATTGTAAAGGATTTTACAAATGAACACTTCACCGAGTTTTTCATGTATAAAACCTGCTTTTCTCCCAGAATTGACTTATTTTTTTCTTGAAGCTTTTAGTTAAGCACAGAATCTCATATCCTAATTCCTGCTTTTTAAAAGGTTTAAACACAAAGCAACCTGCCTTATCTTAGCATCCATTGTCATATAAAATATGCTTGGCCATGTAATTAGTTGTTTGCTTTTGGTACATTCTATCAGGAATTCTATGTTGCTGGTTAGACATGCTTGGCCAGGTATTTACATGTCTGCTATCAATATATTCTCTAGAGTGAGCTAGTATTTACCCGTGTGAACATAAGGACCTAGCTTTCCTGTGTGAGATAGATGAATTAGCATTTACCTGTGAGAGATAGATTAGTTAGTTCCTGTGAGAGATAGGTGAGCTGTTATTTACCCATGAAAGCTCAGTGAGCCTGATTTCCTGTGAGAGCTCGCTGAGCTAGTATTTACCTGTGAGAGCTCACTGAGTAAGTATTTACCTATGAGAGCTCACTGAGCTAGTATTTACCTGTGAGAGCTAGTATTTATCTGTGAGAGCTTGCTGAGCTAGTATTTACCTGTGAGAGCCTGCTGAGCTAGTATTTACCTGTGAGAGCTCGCTGAGCTAGTCTTTACCTGTGAGAGCTCACTGAGCTATTATTTACCTGTGAGAGCTCGCTGAGCTAGTATTTACCTGAGAGCTCACTGAGCTAGTATTTACCTGTCAGAGCTCACTGGGTTAGTATTTACCTGTGTGAGCTCACTGAGCTAGTATTTACCTTTGAGAGCTCACCGAGTAGTATTTATGTGTGAGAGCTCCCTGAGCTAGTATTTATCTGTAAGAGATCACTGAGCTAGTATTTACCTTTGAGAGCTCACTGAGTAGTATTTACTGTGTGAGCTCACTGAGCTAGTATTTACCTGTATGAGCTTGCTGAGCTAATATTTACCTGTGAGAGCTCATTGAGCTAGAATTTACCTGTGAGAGCTCACTTATCATGGCTGCTGATGTTTCATCTTTCTGCTGAGCTGCTAACAAAGCCTGCTTGTTTTCAGCATTCTCTTCACTGATGGTCTGGAATGCATGCTGAAGCTGTTGAGGAAAAAAATATACATAATATAAAGGCTCCCTCCTATTACTAGTAAAAGTATCTGTAAAATTTACCACTTTTTGTCATTTGTGTTTATTAAAAACTGCACCCAGTAGCAATTAAAAGAACCCTGTTACTTCTTGTTTTGCTAAATCAGCAAAAATAAATCTTATAATTATCAGGATAAAAATAGGAAAAAATATCAATAATTTGAGGACTTTATGATTATCGGTAATCATATGTACAACAATAAACTCTTTGATATCAGTAACAGATATAGGATGGTAGGAGCTCCTCTCACCAAACCTTGATGTGTCAATTGAAATATTAGCCACCAGAAGGAGAGTTTGGTCTTCCCTTTAGTGAAATAAACTGATTTCTTCATTACTGATTTCCTGGCTGATCATAAACAAAGGAGACTGACAGAGAGCCTAGCCCAGCATGTACTGGTCGTGTCTATCTACAGTACATCCTTTCATCTCACCCTGTAATGCCGATTACAGGTATTATAAAGGTATTATACAGGTATTTTAACAGGTAAGAAGAGTTATTGGAAGATGACAGGATAACAAAAAAATCAGGCCATTACATTAATCTGCTACCACAGTTGACATGTATGCTTTGTCATGCTTTGGAATGCCTTTCTGATGTGCAAAACATATATTTTCAAAGTTTTTAATATGTTTTCTATAAATTTTACTTATATTTTCTTTATATGTAATAAAACAATGAACCATACAAATGATTTGGCAGTTTGTATGCAGCATTCATATGCCAACACAAAACGAAAATCCCTGGGTCCACAAAGCTCACCTGGGTCATCTATGTATTTTCTCCCACTATTTTTTACCTTACTTGAAATCCCCACTGTGGCCCCATCCTACCCCAGGGGGTCAAGTTTAGACAGTTAACCAGAAGTCTCTGTCGAGACTGTAGCTCTACTGGTTTGTACTGATCAAAAACCGATGCACAGAATTATGTATCTTAGTGTAGTCTACTTGTGTGATAAGTTATACTGAAATCAGACCAAAACTGTAGGAGTAGCATTTTAAAGGAATTCCACAGAAAATTCTACTTTTAGTTCATTGAAATCAAAAACCGATGCACTATTATGTGTAAATTAGTGTAGTTTACTTGTGTGCCAAGTGATAATGAAATCAGACCAAAACTGTAGAAGGAGTAGCGTTTTAAAGGAATTTCTCAGAAAATTCTATTCTTAGTAACCATTGCAACACCGCTCATCGAAATCAAAAACCGATGCACTATTCTATGTATCTTAGTGTAGTCTACTTGTGTGCCAAGTGATATTGAAATGAGTCTAAAACTGTAGAAGGAGTAGCATTTTAAAGAATTTCTCAGAAAATTCTATTTTTAGTAACCATGACAACATCGTTCATCGAAATCAAAAACCGATGCATTATTTTATGTATCTTAGTGTAGTCTACTTGTGTGCCAAGTAATATTGAAATCAGACCAAAACTTTAGAAGGAGTAGCGTTTTAAAGGAATTACTCTGAAAATTCTATTTTTAGTAACCATTGCAACACCGCTCATCGAAATCAAAAACTGATGCACTATTTTATGCATCTTAGTGTAGTCTACTTGTGTGCCAAGTGATATTGAAATGAGACTAAAACTGTAGAAGGAGTTGCGTTTTAAAGGAATTTCACAGAAAATTCTATTCTTAGTAACCATGGCATCATCATTCATCGAAATCAAAAACCGATGCATTATTTTATGTATCTTAGTGTAGTCTACTTGTGTGCCAAGTTATATTGAAATCAGACCAAAATTGTAGAAGGAGTAGCCTTTTAAAGGAATTTCTCTGAAAATTCTATTTTTAGTAACCATGGCATCACCGCTCATTGAAATCAAAAACCGATGCACTATTTTATGTATCTTAGTGTAGTCTACTTGTGTGCCAAGTTATATTGAAATCAGACCAAAACTGTAGAAGGAGTAGCATTTTAAAGAAATTACTCAGAAAATTCTATATTTAGTAACCATGGCAACACCGTTCATCGAAATCAAAAACTGATGCACTATTTTATGTATCTTAGTGTAGTCTACTTGTGTGCCAAGTTATACTGAAATCAGACTAAAATTGTAGGAGGAGTAGCGTTTTGAAAAATTGTTTACAGACAGACGGATGGACGCCGGACGCATTACTATCGCATAAGCTCTTCTGGTCTCTGACCAGTAGAGCTAAAAACATTCAATACCCTAGGATGCTTTCACTAAAGTTTAAACTTTTCTAGCCCCAAGGTTCATAAGAAGAAGATTTTTTTTAATGACCCCATCCCTTTTTTCTTAATTATCTATCCATATAACGGGGCTTGCTCTATCTTTTTAACATTTTAAACTCCCCTTTCCCCATTGATGCTTTAATTCAGCTTTGGTCAAAATTAACTCTGTAATTCTTTTCAAGAAGTAGTTAAAAGTGAAAATGTTTAAAGATGGGTGGATGGACAGACAGAAAGCTAAAAAGCTAACTATGGCCTTTTGCTTAGGTGAGCTATAACAGAGTTTACATGGTTAATTTTTGGGCTCTCCATATAAAGAATATATTCATGAATTTTTACCTGATAAATTGTGGCTACTAAAAAAGTAATTAGCAATCTGGAGTAGATTATGTGTTGATCAGAGAAGATAAACACGGCTTGTCCAAACTTACCTCCTTAAATCTATTTGCCTCAATCTGAAGAGCCATTCTGAATTCATCCTCCAAGTCAGCGTACTGCTTAGTCAAAAGATCTACCCTATAAAAAACAATTTTTAACGTGTAACTGTGCAGATAGCTATTTCTGAACATCTGTAAAGACATCTATAGGGTTGGGTATCAGCTGGAAATTCGGAACTGTGATATTATACAATTATGGACTTCAGTGTAGGTCGATATGTGGTTATAAGGACTCATGGCAATTGATATTGACATGATAGCGACCGAGCCTGCGAGGTCGCTATCATTTTCTGTGTCTGAGGTCAATATCAATTGCCATGAGTCCTTATAACCACATATTGACCGTTCACTGAAGTCCATAATAGTTATATTATATAATCACTCAAATTGAATGTACTGACACAGTCCTAACTGAACGGACTTGGCTGTCATTACTTCACAATGGTTAAATTCACGCTTCTTATATTATGACGTAACGTACTACGTAACTTTAGTGCAAAAGAATGGCGTGTCGTGCGATATTACTTTCCGCGTCGATATCATGAAAGGAGGAATATCACGTAATGTACTTTCAGCCAATGAAAACTACGAAAATAATCATCTTATATAATATTTTGTGATATTTATATTGCAATATGCATTGCAATATTTTCAAAGACAGTTAAAATGGTCTTTTTGTTATTTTATTGACCTCCATCTATAAGCAACTTGTATAAAACTAAAATAAATATAAGCAGTCATTGTATGATAAATGAACCAGTTCATAATATAAAACATGAAAAAATTAATTGTTTCAAAGAGCAAAATGAACATCATAATTCTCTAAAGGGCATATCAGTGAACTTGTAAAACAGAATTATCCACAAAATGGCATCATTAACTAAACTTTCAACAATTCTAATATTCCATTGATTTTAAGGTAATGTTAAGGAAGTTAATGCTTGTTCAAGTCATATTATTCTTCAAATAAACCTGAATATGACCAATTTTTGTTTCTGATGTTCAGTATAGAGCACCGAAGTATGAATCATGAATTCTCGCATGAATCCGAAATTTCGTTAAAATTTAAGTAAAAATATCATTGCTGAAGTTAACGTTATATAAGTTCATTCCCTGGCAATAAAAGTTAAAATTCTTTGCAGTAGTTAAATCAAAGCTTGTATTAGGATATTAAACAAAAGTATGAAGCATTTTGCTCCCAAAATATTTTTTTTAATACCTTTAATGCAAAAAGCTTCCTGAATTACCATTACAAAAGTTTAATTTTTTAAGAGAGACAACCGTTTTTCTCTGATTTAATTTGTTATGTCAAAAATGTAATTTTCTAAAATACCCGGTAGCTGACTCGCAACTAGAGTCAATGATGTATTCATGATCACTTTCAGATACTGTGAAATCACCAATTTTCATGTAGTGAATTTATGTCCACCACGAAATACAATTTTTTTTTTACATATATCACTACTAAACAATTCATCAACCACGAAATCAAATCACCATGAACCAATATATTTTCCTAAAACCACGAAAATTTGACCCCTTGAAAATATGAGATTTTAGAGTAAGTTTCAGTTCTTTTTGAAATCTGCATTCTGTCCATGAAATTTAAAATAAAATTGTTACAAAAACTTATCAGTTTTCAGCAACATCATGCTATGATTTCACATGAAAGAAGATCCATGCACTTCTTTGCAAGAATGTTTTGATTTCTTTTCATATAGGACAAAAAACTTTTTAAACATTCATTGCAATCTGCTTGGAACTCTTAACGGCTAAGAATTTGTAAATCTTCTGTTTGTCTGTGTGAGTTACAGCTTGATATGACCTATGAGACAGAGCCTCATTTTGGATTACTCCACTTGGCCCTGTATGTGGGAGAGGGTACGTTTTAATCGGTCACTTTGACAGCTGTGTCCAGCTGTAGTCCATTGTGTTTATGCTGCCTGCACGCAAGTGTCATAGATTTATACAGTTAATTATCATTAAAACAGAGTATTAAAGGGTCCATGATCTTTAAAGCAAGATCACTTGATTAAGTTTTATAACTCAACATATGAAAGAGGATTAATTCTTTTTAGAGAAATTGTAGCAATAATTTAGATGTAATTAGGTGACTATAATTAATCTAAGTTCTGCAAATAATCTCTCCATTGTAATTCAAATTTAAGAACTTTGTTTACATATATAGATGCTAACATTTTAAAAATCATAACTCAAAGAAACACTATCCCCATCTGTTGATATCTGACGTGAAAACTACAGGCCAGCAGACAGGTCAGTTACCCGATTATTTTAAGTGGTAAATGGGGGACACATTTTTAAAAACATTCTGTTTTTGCTAGCATGTATTTGTAATGAAATTGATTCCCTGCTGTCCATCTAGAGCCCACATCATGCCACATGAGATTATAACTTCTTTTTGCAGTAAGTACTAAGTGTGAATTACCATAACCATGATAAAAAATATAACACCTTACTTCAAATGTCACTGAACAGGATATTTTACTTAAGTATCAGAAAATTAGAATAAGAAAATTAATTTTTATTTTACATTACACTTATTTAGTCAGACATTTGTATCTTTGTCATGATGTCTCTAATCATAGAATGCTAATGATTATTGAATGCCTTCAGTAAACAGTTAGAGTGAACAGTATGGTAGGTCAATATAGCTAAGTAGCAAGAAATGCACCTCTGGCAAAATAGAAATTAGTATCTAAAAATCGGCATCCCTGGCATAAAAATACAATTAGACAAGAAATTATAATTGGGTGTCTAACACCACAATATCTGTGGCTCCAGGTATCCTAGACGGGGCTGAAGAGTAGCCATCCCTTAACCAGAGATTCCTAGCTCTCCTAACAGACAAATAATAATGTGTTTGTCTTACGTAATTACCCAAACAAACACACTTAACCAAGAATCCGTCATACAGACTTGCTGGTGCAGGAAACAAACAAAACATGCACAAGAATAATCTAATTAGAGGGGTCAATTATGCCTCATTAATTGTTTGTATAAATTTATAAGATTTCTAATGATATAAGACAGGGTATACACATTCTCGCCAAAATTTGCTCTGTTACTGAATGAACATCTTCAGCATTTTAAAAGTGGTATCAGTGTGGAATACATCCCAATGCTTAATAAATCAACAGCAGGGGATAAATTTGATCATAACAGAATCATTTTAAAATTACTTAATTTTACTCACATGAAAGACTTGCTTCCAATTTTACAAACTTACTTCAGTGTAAATTTCTTCATTAATACAAATATATTTTTTAGCAAAAAATTCATCTTCATTTAGAAGCAAAATCAAGAAACTTTAATACAATCATTTTAATGAAATATATAGATTAAAAAAAAAAAAAACCCTTTCTTCATTATGAATTGTTCCTTTGGACTCGTCTTACTTATCATTCTGTGATTTGACCTCTTACTTATCATTCTGTGATTTGACCTCCTCTTACTTATCATTTTGTGATTTGACCTCCCCTTACTTATCATTCTGTGATTTGACCCCTTACTTATCATTCTGTGATTTGACCTCTTACTCATCATTCTGTGATTTACCTCTTACTTATCATTCTGTGATTTGACCTCCTCTTACTTATCATTTTGTGATTTGACCTCCCCTTACTTATCATTCTGTGATTTACCTCTTACTTATCATTTTGTGATTTGACCTCCCCTTACTTATCATTTTGTGATTTGACCTCCTCTTACTTATCATTCTGTGATTTACCTCTTACTTATCATTTTGTGATTTGACCTCCCCTTACTTATCATTGTGTGATTTGACCTCCTCTTACTTATCATTCTGTGATTTGACCTCCCCTTACTTATCATTCTGTGATTTGACCTCCTCTTACTTATCATTCTGTGATTTGACCTCCTCTTACTTATCATTCTGTGATTTGACCTCCTCTTACTTATCATTCTGTGATTTGACCTATTACTTATCATTCTGTGACTTGACCTCCTTTTACTTATCACTCTGTGATTTGACCTCCTCTTACTTATCATTCTGTGATTTGACCTCCTCTTACTTATCATTTTGTGATTTGACCTCCCCTTACTTATCATTCTGTGATTTGACCTCTTACTTATCATTCTGTGATTTGACCTCTTACTTATCATTCTGTGATTTGACCTCCTCTTACTTATCATTCTGTGATTTGACCTCCTCTTACTTATCATTCTGTGATTTGACCTATTACTTATCATTCTGTGACTTGACCTCCTTTTACTTATCACTCTGTGATTTGACCTCCTCTTACTTATCATTCTGTGATTTGACCTCCCCTTACTTATCATTCTGTGATTTGACCTCCCCTTACTTATCATTCTGTGATTTGACCTCCCCTTACTTATCATTCTGTGATTTGACCTCTTACTTATCATTCTGTGATTTGACCTCCTCTTACTTATCATTCTGTGATTTGACCTCCCCTTACTTATCATTCTGTGATTTGACCTCCCCTTACTTATCATTCTGTGATTTGACCTCCCCTTACTTATCATTCTGTGATTTGACCTCCCCTTACTTATCATTCTGTGATTTGACCTCCCCTTACTTATCATTCTGTGATTTGACCTCCCCTTACTTATCATTCTGTGATTTGACCTCTTACTTATCATTCTGTGATTTGACCTCCTCTTACTTATCATTCTGTGATTTGACCTCTTACTTATCATTCTGTGACTTGACCTCCTTTTACTTATCACTCTGTGATTTGACCTCCTCTTACTTATCATTCTGTGTTTTGACCTCCCCTTACTTATCATTTTGTGATTTGACCTCCCCTTACTTATCATTCTGTGATTTGACCTCTTACTTATCATTCTGTGATTTGACCTCTTACTTATCATTCTGTGATTTGACCTCTTACTTATCATTCTGTGTTTTGACCTCCTCTTACTTATCACTCTGTGATTTGACCTCCTCTTACTTATCATTCTGTGTTTTGACCTCCCCTTACTTATCATTTTGTGATTTGACCTCCAGGCTGTAGTTCTTTTCCGCCTTCTTCACATGGTCTGAGATCACTTCCTGTAACTCCTTACTGTCCAAACTGTATCTCTTCTTCATCTCATCCCTGTACAATACATATAGGTAGATTATGATTAATTACTAAGTTTATAATGATTACTAGGTTTATTATGGTATATAATTTTGTTGTAAATATTTTCTATCATGATATATAACTATTAGGTTTATTAAGATATATATAATTGCTTTGTTATGATTGATAATTAAAAAGTTTATTATCTTGACGACTTTACTCTTTTAATTAGTCAGACAAAATCAAATAGCCATATCTCATATGCATTGATATAAGTGCGTAAAAGCTAATGTTATTGTGAGAAAACTTCAGGTGAAATATTGCACTATTTTATTCCATTTAAATTATTTAAGCTTTCAAAACATTAATTCAGTCAAACTATTGTTTGCACAATTGTAAAATTATATTCTTCTCTTAACAATAAAGAAAAGATGAATTAAATACATTTGTGGTGAAACATAAGGACTATAAAGTATTTCAGTCTAAATGCACAGAGCCCCAGCTTTATGATAGAGTCAGTATAATTTACTATCAGTGTGGAAATAGTGTGGGATTAAAACACATCAAAATAATGAAGATGAAGACAAAAGTCAGTAGTGAACTGCGTATAAAAAGATATTTCTGCCGAAGAAAGACCACAGCACGGAGCGATATATTCTGTTCTAGTCCGAATATATATCAATATTTAATGACAAGAATAATAATCCTAGCTGGAGGGGGCACTTCTATTTTGTGGTTAAACTGCATGGGACATAATTTGATTTAATATACCTCCTCATGACAGACAGAAATTGACAAATTCAAAACTTGGTAAATGCTAGTCGCTAGCCACAAAGAAAATCTTCATCCTTCAAATGTCTTCGATCGACTTGTGTTTCTATATTACCTCCAAGAAACGGGAAAAGATGTATTGCAGAGCAAAAACCTTGTTAATCTAACTTAATTCTGCGTAAGTGTATGATACCAAGTGACCAGCCCTACTCAATGAAGCTAAAAGCCGCCATTACTGAGCAGTCGGTAACACAGTGGGCAATAAATTTACATACTTTTCAGCTTTACCGCTTGATGAACTAGCCTGGGAATGATTTTAGCAAATAAGCCTAGAGAGAAGAGTTTTACTTTCCCTCCTTCCACTATTTCTCTACAGCACATACCCATTTGTAATTATTACTTGACTTAAAATGGCTGATACGAGTAATGTCTAATTAGAACCAATGATATGTGATAAATTCTACAGAAATACATTGGACACTTCAACCAAGCATGGCATGCATCAGCAGCCCTTTTTACAAAAAAAAAATTTCACAACTCTAATTTATTGTTCAATAAAGAATTATTTTTCTTAAAATATTATTTACAATGTACAGTAAATGCAGCATATATAGTGTAGATTAAATTTTGCCATTGCTTCTTTAGTGAGAATTTTAAAATCGCTAAAATTACTTCTCGCTAAAAATAAAATACCAGTTTTTAAGGACAAATTGCTAAATTTACGCCTCGCTAAAATTTCCACTTATACAGTAATTTAATGATATAGAAATAAAACATTTTTGCTGACCAACTAAAGCTAAGATATTTTCTTAGAGAATGGAAAGTATTAATCTTATTCATATTTTGTTTTTGTGAAAAGGGCCGTAGTAGTGTAACTGCTCCACTTTATTACAGATCAAATCAAATATCCTTCAAAAAATCTAAATAGACATTTATAGTTTCTGATCTTCATTCAGAATAATTTTGGCATATCTACTTTATGAAAACTATAAAACTGAATCTGACCAGTTTTATCAATGAGAGGCCTGTTATTGAATGGCTGGCATCATCTTAAGCATGCCGGAAATGCCTGAACAAGAAGAATGGGACAGGAGATAACTTGGGTGCAAATATCTGAAAATGAAGCTAAGTGATCTAATTCAATAGCCTTGACTAAAAACAAAGAATTTGATTAAAGAGAAAATAAACCTGACCAGTGATGTCTTGTTTGGAGGGTCTTTTTATATTATAGTTGTAATTGGTATTGATATGGCTAAGTGATACAGGACGGGGTGCCAAGCAAGATACAAGGCTAACTCTTTTAACAACCATCAGTAGTCACTTACAATATCATCAGGCCTATAACCTGACCTAAATATAACCATCTAATGAGACCTTGACAACTTTATTTCATTCATAAAACCCTCATTTCCTTATTTCTAATTACACAACCTATTGCCTGCATTTTTTGCTGATTATGGGGTCAAGTATAGAACCATCCACAGGCTAATATTAGAGAGAGGTGCCTATTTCTCCCCAGTCTTAGGTTACAGGGTACAATAAATGTAGCATGCCTTCACTGCACTTGAAAATCCTTAAGAAATGTTTGTTTACATACAGGATTTTTGTGATAATTAATATATTACACGACTTCTTGTTCCCTTTGTGTTAAGTCATGAACATTGTTTTAGGGTCCTTGTACTAACTGCCTTTCCATTCCTTCCCCATTTGATGCTTGAGCTATTGTTTTTAACCTTGTCACCCCTATGGCCTATTGCAACTGTAAACTTTTTAATAAATGTAATCTATCTGTGTGTTGCAATGCTTGTTGTTTCTATTTGTTGCCTTCTTTTTTGTTCAATAAGATGTCGTTTCCTCTGTTTCCTCTGTGTCTCATGTGTCTTTGCTCACTCGAAGTTTTGCCATTCCTCTATGTTCATATCTATTGATAACTTCAAAGGTTTACTGTTGCCTCTTGGTTTTTGATATTTGTTTCCCTATATGATATATGACTTATTCCAGGTGAGTTTTTCATGTGTTATTCTCTCCTTTGTATTGATTTCTCTACATCACATTTGTTGCCCTTGAGTCTGTCACATCAACTGATGCTTTCCGAGTTTTCTATGAAATTGTTCCCAGTTTGTTGTTCATCTGAACATCCCTATAGCTTCTTCCTTGTTACACATAAGTTTATAACCCTGTGTATCATCAGAATTGTTTCTCCCTCTTTGTTTTACAAATTCTCAATGTTGTGGCATGGTCTCCTTTATCTTACATCTAGTATCTTCTTTGTGGCATTGTTCCTTTTTGGTTTATCTGTGTAGTTGTTCTCCTTTGTATTATCTGTGTAGTTGTTCCCCTTTGTATTATCTGTGTATATGTCCCCCTCTGTATTATCTGTGTTATTGTTCCCCTCTGTATTATCTGTGTATATGTTCCCCTCTGTATTATCTGTGTTGTTGTTCCCCTTTGTATTATCTGTGTAGTTGTTCCCCTTTGTATTATCTGTGTAGTTGTTCTCCTTTGTATTATCTGTGTAGTTGTTCCCCTTTGTATTATCTGTGTTGTTGTTCCCCTTTGTATTATCTGTGTTGTTGTTCCCCTTTGTATTATCTGTGTTGTTGTTCCCCTTTGTATTATCTGTGTTGTTGTTCCCCTCTGTATTATCTGTGTTGTTGTTCCCCTTTGTATTATCTGTGTTGTTGTTCCCCTTTGTATTATCTGTGTTGCTGTTCTGCTCTGTACATATGATCTGTGTTGGTGTATGGTGATTGGGGTGGGAGAAGTTATTCAGTTAAAGGTTTTCCCATTGTAAATATTGTTAATCAGAATGTTCTTTCCCTTTGTAAATTATCTGTGTTATATTTACTCCTATAAAATGAATGTATTATGTTTTACATGTTTAATATATAAAGTTGCTTATCATATACTATCTAAAAAACGTATATGTTCCCCTTTGTATTATCTGTGTTACTGTTCTCGCATAAAAACGCTCTCTGTAGTTCCTGTTTTATATTCTAAAATTGAAAATTAATACATTTTTGAATATAGGTGATACTGTGTCTAACTTCAATTTATATTTTATGCAGCCAACATTTACATGTATTATCTTTAAAATGTATCGTTTTTGTTTTTATCCAACTGTAAGTTTTCAAAATACTCGTATCATCGCCATCAATTGTATGCCGTTTCACACATACAAAAGCGGTTTGATGATCAAGACTCATTTCCGTTGCTTACTTTTTATATTTCCCCGGCGACAATTGATGGTTACATCAATATTTACTTGTCTGTGTTGTTGTTCCCCTCTGTATTATCTGTGTTTATGTTCCCCTCTGTATTATCTGTGTAGTTGTTCCCCTTTGTATTATTTGTGTAGTTGTTCCCCTTTGGTTTATCTGTGTATATGTTCCCCTCTGTATTATCTTTGTATATGTTCCCCTCTGTATTATCTGTGTTTATGTTCCCCTCTGTATTATCTGTGTTGTTGTTCCCCTCTGTATTATCTGTGTTGTTGTTCCCCTTTGTATTATCTGTGTTGTTGTTCTCCTTTGGTTTATCTGTGTAGTTGTTCTCCTTTGGTTTATCTGTGTTGTTGTTCTCCTTTGGTTTATCTGTGTATATGTTCCCCTCTGTATTATCTGAGTTGTTGTTCCCCTTTGTATTATCTGTGTTGTTGTTTTTTATCCCCCTTTGTATTATCTGTGTTGTTTTTCCCCTTTGTACTTATATATGTGTATATGTTCCCCTCTGTATTATCTGTGTTGTTGTTCCCCTTTGTATTATCTGTGTTGTTGTTCTCCTTTGGTTTATCTGTGTATATGTTCCCCTTTGTATTATCTGTGTAGTTGTTCCCCTTTGTATTATCTGTGTTTATGTTCCCCTCTGTATTATCTGTGTTGTTGTTCCCCTTTGGTTTATCTGTGTATATGTTCCTTGTATCATCTTTGTATATGTTCCCCTCTGTATTATCTGTGTTTATGTTCTGTATTATCTGTGTTGTTGTTCCTTCTTTTGCTACCCCTTAAAATTAACATGTTGTTGTTAAATATGGTTTATCTGTGTATATGTTCCCCTTTGTATTATCTGTGTTGTTTTTCCCCTTTGTACTTATATCTGTGTATATGTTCCCTTTGTATTATCTTTGTATATGTTCCCCTTTGTATTATCATTGTATATGTTCCCCTTTGTATTATCTGTGTTGTTATTGTCCCTCTGTGTTTTCTGTGTTGTCTTTATTACCCCTATTTACATGTGCTATTTTAATAAAATAATTAGCTGTTATTTTACCTGTGTTGTTATTTTACCTGTGTTGTTGTTTTCCCTGTGTTGTTGTTTTGACCTATTTAGCTGTTATTTTACCTGTGTTGTTTTGACCTATTTAGCTGTTATTATACTTGTGTTGTTATTTAAATCTGTACCTGTGTTGTTATTTTACTTTGGTATCACCTGTTTTGTTATTTTACCTGTTTAATTACCTGTGTTGTTATTTTACAGTGTTGTTATTTTACCTGTGTTGGTATTTATGTCATTTTATTTTGTTATTTTACCTGTTTCATTATTTTACCTGTGTTGTCATTTTACCTGTGTTGTTGTTTTCCCTGTGTTGTTGTTTTGACCTATATAGCTGTTATTTTACCTGTGTTGTTTTGACCTATTTAGCTGTTATTATACCTGTGTTGTTATTTTACCTGTGTTGTTATTTACCTGTGTTGTTATTTTACCTGTGTTGTTATTTTACCTGTGTTGGTATTTTACCTGTGTTGTTATTTTACCTGTGTTGTTATTTTACCTGTTTCATTATTTTACCTGTGTTGTCATTTTACCTGTGTTGTTGTTTTCCCTGTGTTGTTGTTTTGACCTATATAGCTGTTATTTTACCTGTGTTGTTTTGACCTATTTAGCTGTTATTATACTTGTGTTGTTATTTAGACTCTACCTGTGTTGTTATTTTACCGTGTTGGTATTTTACCTGTTTTGTTATTTTACCTGTTTATTATTTTACCTGTGTTGTTATTTTACCTGTGTTGTTATTTTACCTGTGTTGTTGCTCCCGATTTGCCAACAGTTCCTGAAGCTGTGAGATCTGTCCTTTTTGTTTCTCGGCTGTGGCCTTGGTCAGCTCGAGTTCCCGTGACAACGCCGCTGCTTTCATCTGAGCATCCTGGGCCTTCTTTTGCTACAAAATAAAATTAACATACACAGTTAAATATTTACTGAAATAATCATCTCATGTGTTGTAAATTTTACTTCATTCAAGTCAACCCGGAGAAACTTCACATCCTTAATCATATCAAAACCACTAATTGTCCTTCATTTTACCTCTCACTTTCGTTGGTGTTCATAATTTTTTTTTTATTTTACTCATTTCTTTTTCAAGGTTTCACTATTCCTCTGATTTCAATGAGAAGTAAGGATTACCTTTGGATAATTGACAATTTTCTATCTGTAGCAAAATATTTTTGACCATAAATAAGACAATTCTAATATCATTATTTTAAGAACATATGCTGCATTTCCATCCCAAATTATGGAGGGAATTTGTAAAATATAAGTATGGTCTTAAATTTGGGTTATCTGTTACATACCATTTAATTAAATCTGTACCAAGGTTTTCTTTCTTAGATCACATTCTAATCTATAATTAATTATTTTTTTATCAGGAAATCTTTTTATGGAGCATAGGCATTTATATCATTTCATTTTTTAAAGAGGCTGGGAGGTGGCAGCCATTTTCAGACTATTTCGATCTCCTTTAAAAGAAGAGCTCCATATAAAGATATACAAACATAGGTAATCAGAGATTACAGAGCTCACCTCAACGAATGTTGTCTTTAAGTAAGGCAAATTAAGTCACACAATTAACCAACAAAAAGTGTACATCCAAAAATGCAAAATTTATGCAATTTTGATGCTTTGGAATAGACCTATATAAAAACTTAAAACTAGTTCTTCATCATGAAAATGTAATTTTTTTTCTATATATTTCAAGCATCTGAAGCCCCATTGAGAGTTTTCATCCCTCGATGCATCATTTGTGCAACTTTGGTTTATATAAGCCTCATAGTTTCTTGGTGATAGCTTGCACCCATAACTTTTAGCTCTATTATCTGGAAAATGTATTCTTCAGCATCTGAAGCAAGTCCATTAGTGTGCATCCTATGATGTATCATCCATGCAAGTTTGTTCAACATAGAGCTCAGAGTTACTTGGAAATGAAACCTGTATAAAAAACTAATCTTTTCACTAATCCAGAAAATGTAGGTCAGATTCAGCTTCTGAAGCCAGCCTAGTAGAATGCACCCTTAGATGTACCATCTATGCAAGTTTGGTCATTATAGGGCTCAGTGTTACTTGGAAATGATTTTCGCACCATAAATTTTAACCTGTTATATTTCTATGAAAATGTAGGTCAGATTTCCCAAGTCTTGGCCCCGCATCCTAAGATGTACCATCCAGGCAAGTTTAGTCATTATAGGGTTCATAGTACCTTGGAAATGAAACCTGCACCAAAAATTTTAACCTGTTCACTCAACTGGAAAATGTAGGTCAAATTCAGCATCCGAAGCAAGATTTTCAAAGATTTTTCCTTTATATTGCTCCATGCAAGTTTGGTCATTATATGTGGCTCATAGAAACTTGGAAATGAAACCTGCACCAAAAACTTTAACCTGTTCACTCAACCGGTCAGATTCAGCATCCGAAGCAAGACTGGTAGTATGTATCCTAAGATGTACCATCCAGGCAAGTTTGGTCATTATATGTCTATGTAAAACTTGGAAATGAAACCTGCACCAAAAACTTTAACCTGTTCACTCAACCAGAAAATGTAGGTCATGATTTGCAACAAGTCTTGTAATATGCATCCTAAGATGTACCATCCATGCAAGTTTGGTCATTATATGTCTCAGTAGTAACTTGGAAATGAAACCTGCACCAAAAACTTTAACCTGTATATTTCTATGTAAAATGTTGATTCAGCCCATTGTGTATGCATCCTAAGATGTACCTTCCAGGCAAGTTTGGTCATTATATGTCTCATAGAAACTTGGAAATGAAACCTGCAACAAAAACTTTAACCTGTTCACTCAGCATCCGAAGCAAGTCTAGTAGAATGCATCCTAAGATGTACCATCCATGCAAGTTTGGTCATTATAGGGCTCATAATCTTCGAAATGAAACCTGCAACAAAAACTTTAACCTGTTCACTCAACCGGTAAATGTAGGTCAGATTCAGCATCCGAAGCAAGTCTGGTAGTATGCATCCTAAGATGTACCATCCATGTAAGTTTGGTCAACATAGGGCTTATAGTTACTCGGAAATGAGACCAACACCAAAAACTGCACCAAAAATGTTAACCTGCACCAAAAACATTAACCTGGTCATTCCTTTGCTGAAATTGCAGCATCTGAAACTTTGACTGGTACAATGAAACACATTAGAACCATCTTCCATGCATGTCTAGTCAATATAGGGCATAGAAGTACTTAAAAAGAATTAAACTGCTTCAAAAACCCTAACCTTAACCTGGGATGCTGACACCGAGGGTATATCACATAAGCTCCCCCCAACTTCGTTGAGGTGAGCTAAAAATGATCAATTTTTTTAAATAAAATTTATGAAGTTTTTCTTTGCCAAATGATAGTTGACAGCTTAAGATACCATATTCAAAAAAATAAGTTAAATCTGGTGGTTAATTTGTGGTTAATTTGTTGACCCCCCAGCCTCCTTAAGAAAATAATTGACCAATCTAAACCTCTTACACAAAAATAACACAAATCCTTTTATTTTTGCAAGAATGCCATGTCTGTGCATGAAAAAGAAATATTAGGTCAATAACAATGTTTAACTGTTAGTGTGAACTTTAATGATAAATCATCAGAATTGTGATTCATTATAGAAAAGTTTCAAATTCTGGAGGAAAAAAAATTAAAATTATCTCTGGTAGACAATTATTTCTAGCTTCCTAAACACAGCCTGTCTACAAAGAGCTAAATATCAGCAAAATATCTCCCTCCAAATCTAGTAAATCAAATTCTACACTATTGTGGAAATCCAATAATTTTGTTGCTGTTTCCGATAGGAGATAATATCACAAAAAGGCAGCAAAAAGGATCAAAGCTTCAGCATTAACATCACTCTGGTATGGAGTGGATTTCCAAACTTCCAGATTTATGTAAATGCTGATTTCAATTACAGGAAAAACTCATCAAATTATTCTGATTTACCAAGTGACCTTGAATAACTGGCATGTTTAGTTAGAGTTGTCTTTGCCTGGTATGTACTATTTGACAGTTGTTATAATATTCAAATATCACCTTCCTGTACAATTAGTCAAGAAATCAGCTAGCATTCTATACAGGCTAATAAAAATCGCAGGGATCATAAACATTTTCAAACATTTCCCCCCAAAGACTTTCAGGTTTTATCCAGGATTAATAGCAAAGAGCCAACTGAATATCAATTTTTGGTGTTTGATTTTACAATTTAACACCTTGTTACTTTGAAGATAAATGTTAACTTTAATGATACAGGAAAGAGTTTCACTTCCTCCAAACATTTGTTTTCAATGAAAAATTTTATGGTTTCTTCTTCAAAATAATTTTTTTTGATATGCACTACAAAGAGAATAAAAGTTGAAAAAAAAGCCCAGCAGGGTTATTTGTGATTCTGAATTTCTGTATTCTTAATATTTTGCTAGTATTTGGTATCCATTACAATAAAATTTCCTAAAATAGTGTATTTATTACATCATTTTATGGATGATGTTTTCTGCAATGACTTTGCTGTATGAATGAGAGAAAAAGTGCAAACAATAAACAGATCAAATGAATAACAAAGGACTACCCTACAAATAAAGTCAGTATATGTTGCAAGACATTCTGCTATAATTTAATAACCATCTTTGAAAAAAATCGTTTTGTTACACGATCTTGTCAATATTATGACAATATTCAGAGTTCTTGAAATCTTTCGGTCCTGTCGGCAAAACCGATTGAAACAACCAAGGACCGATTACTTTCCGTTCTGTGTCAGTCTAAATGACCAGATGGTGTTGGTCAACAGAGAAGTTACTTGCAAATGAAAATCCCAAAAACTTTAATTTCGTACAAATTCCCTATTATCGATTGATCGTTATCTTTCAAACTCTTTTTCTGCATGTTGTAATGGCTTCTTGATTAATGCAAGTGCAAATTTAGAGACAATGTTCTATCGTTAAAATGATAAATGTCCTACGGACCCGGTTTAATAATAGAATTTGTTCCTTATATTCACTATGTCACAAAATAAACACCGGCAATGACTCGAACTCAGTACATATACTATGAAGATTCCAGAGATTTCTGAATGCAAACATGGCGTGTAAGAAGTGAGAAAAAAAGGTAAAGAAAATTAGTTGAATTATCGTCTTTATTTGGATCATAATTTAGGTTTAAAGACATAAGCGACCTAAAAAATAGGTTTGTTGTAACTAATTTTGAAGTTATTTCCAGTGCATATCCTTTCCTATACTTCAAATTCGTTTCGGAGCAATTCTATAAATATTTCCTACATTGCGGGTATAACTGTTATGAGGACTTGTTCCCAAAAACTGCACAAAAATGTTCTAACTTGCGCCAAACTATTGGTTAATTGTTAAAACAAGCAAACTTTCTTGACGGTGCTACACAAGAAGTGTGCAGTGTTCATATAGATAGGCCGTGTTTAATGATAATAAAATTTAAATACAATTTTTTTTTCATGTTTTTATTGAATTTATTTTGGACTGATAGAAATCTGTCTGGACTGACAAACTTCACCTGGCAGTCGGTCCAAATGACTGACAGCAAAAAAAAGATTTCAAGAACTCTGCAATATTTATTTATATTTTTAATAATTCATACAGCAACAACTCTGTATTCACAAAAACAGAAACAGCTCTTTTTCCTGACTTGATTCTTCAGAATGAGGATGTTTCCTTACGGTCTAATAATTCATGTTTGTCAACCATCCCTACATTAAACCAAACTAAACAGGAAATGCTGAACTTGTTACGATACATTATAAAGAAATGAGTGTCACCCTACAAATTTATACCAACTCTGTCTGTCTAGTGAATTCTTTTCACTGAGTTCCTTATTTTTATTTTACACTTGAAGCTTCAATCTATTAACCTATCAAAATCTGAAATTCTCTTGCCATTAGATTGTTTATCATCATTATGGTGGAAGAAGCAAATGCTGAATTGGCAAAAGTTGAAATGCAAAACCGACATTTCTCAACAAGTTGACAGTATTTTTTATAAGTAGACAGATGGTCTGTCTTTGAGTGGACCAATCAGTAGGCAGCAATGATTATGTGATGGAAATTCAATGTGGATCAAAGAGCAGTTTTGAAAATTTAAGTACCATCATCAATAAAAAATGCAAGAGTTAAGAAATTTCACTTGAATAAGCATTGAACAAAGTTCTCATTATCTGTAAAAAAAAAAAAATAAACAATTCTAAGAGCACCTTGCATAAAGCCTATAAAGTTCTCCCTTTTGTTTGCCAAAAATTCTTTTTTACCAGAAGAAATCATTTTGTGTTTTTCTTTCATTTACAATTTCTATCTGTACATTGATTCTTGTTCTCTTTTTCAAGTCTAACCACCGGGGAAAAAAAATTCATACCAAAAAACAAGAGTCTATACTCCATACCAAACTGAAGTATTTCAATTACATATACTAAATCAGTAATCGTGATAAGTAAAATAGCCTTTCACTTGTGTAATCAGGAAATGCCAGAGGAAACGCGGCCAAATGTTTTGGTGACCCAGTAAAATCATCCAAATATTAGTAACATACCCGTACAAAAACAGTTTTTTTTTATTGTATCCCCGGGTAAATGTGAGCACTCCCTCAGAATGAGAACAGATCAACATTCACTGCTATTACAGACATATTTTGGAAATTATCCATTCCAGTCCATGGAATGGGATTAGAGGGACCACAAAATGACCAGTGTTTCCCATCAATGATTACTCACTTCCTGTTATTGTCAAAGACTATTTTTTATGACTTCTATTATTTTGATTATTACTTGCATTGAAAGGGAATCTTGACAAATCTGTGACAATTTTTAAAAAAAAATCAGAGCACATCGGCTAGGAAAAAGCACATATCAGACCAGCACTCACAGTTTACTGGGGGGGGCGCCTTGAATTTTACCCCCCAAGGGGTTCATGATTTGAACAAACTAGAATCTACACTACCTGAGGATGATTCCATATAAAAATCACAAATCATGGCTTTGAAGTACTTGAAAAGATTTTAAAAGGTATCCCTATATATCCCTATGTAAATATTGGGTCGGCCATTTTGGCCCCACCATAGTCCCTGGGGTCATGATTTGAACAAACTTGAATCTAAACTACCTGAGGATGATTCAACATGAGTTTCATCTTTCCTGACCTAAACTTGTGGAAGAAGATTTTTAAAGATTTTTCCTATATATTCCTATGTAAAAATTGACCCATTTTGGCCCCACCCTAGCCCCGGGGGTCATGATTTGAACAAACTTGAATCTACACTACCTGAGGATGATTCCACATGAGTTTCATCTTTCCTGGCCCAGTGGTTCCTGAGAAGAAGATTTTAGAAGATTTTCCCTATATCTTCCTATGTAAAAATTGGGTCGGCCATTTTGGCCCCACCCTAGCCTCGGGGGTCATGATTTGAACAAACTTGATTCTACACTACCTGAGGATGATTCCACCTGAGTTTCAGCTTTCCTGGCCCAGTGGTTCTTGAGAAGAAGATTTTTTTAAAATGCCATTAATTTTTCTCTAATTCATAATTATCTCCCCTTGTGGGCGTGGCCCTTCCTTAACAAACTGAATCCCCTTTACCCAAGGATACTTTGTAGCAAGTTTGGTTGAATTTGGCCCAGTGGTTCTTGAGAAGAAGATGAAAATGTGAAAAGTTTACGACGACAACGACAACGACTACGACAACGACAGACAACGGACAAATTTTGATCAGAAAAGCTCACTTGAACCTTTGGCTCAGGTGAGCTAAAAAAATCAGAATGGAGAATTTCTATGAGGACAAAATTGTTCTTTTTCAAGCAATCAGACAGAAAATCACCCATTTCAATATCCAAGATTGCTCCCTCACAAAAGTAGACTCAACATGCTATAGAGGTTTTTCTCTAAAATTATAAGGGTACTTTATTTGGACTTTTGCTGTAGTTGTTCTACAGTTATGACCCTGTGGATCTGTAGCTCTACAGTACTGACACTGACCCTGTGGATCTGTAGCTCTACAGTACTGACACTGACCCTGTGGATCTGTAGCTCTACAGTACTGACACTGACCCTGTGGGTCTGGAGATCTACAGTACCTGTGGGTCTGTAGCTCTACAGTAATGACACTGACCCTGTGGGTCTGTAGATCTACAGTAATGACACTGACCCTGTGGATCTGTAGCTCTACAGTAATGACACTGACCTCGTGGGTCTGTTGCTGTAGCTTATCTCTCTCCATTTTAGCTGTAACTTCTTCTAGTGCCCTCAGACTTCCTTTCAGACTTTCCTCCGTCTCCTTGGCAATTTTCAGCTGCCTGTTTAGCTCATGAATGTGTTCTTTAAGTTTCTCGACGTCATTCTGAAGTCTCAGCTTGGCCTCTCTCTCATTCATCAGAGCTTGTTTGAGGCGAGACGTGGCCTCGATAGCTGTATCCTTGAGTTCATCCCCTTCCTTAGCTACAAGATAAACACTATTGGTAATGCATCTTATCAACAGAAAATAATACCATCAACTCGGCAAAAATTTCAGTCACAAATTAAAACAATAAGATTTCAATTTCATTCAATAAGACATTATGAATACATTGACAGTAAAACACTTATTGCTTACCAAAAAGAGTCTTTGGTAAATAAACAACCAAAAACATGATTAATCAAGTTTTCAATCATACTTGTCACAATCAATACGTAGCAATTCACGTCTTTAGTGACGTGAATGCTAAATAATTTTCAATCACGGTCACACTTCTCCAATGATTACGTTCCTCTAATTTGGTTGGCTGAGCACGTAACTACTGATATTAACAATGCATACCAGTGACGCAGTATAATGTCATTTGTCTTCTGCTATTACCTAATACAATTACATCTTAGCACACTTCAATGAGATTTAATCAGTTTTTAATTCAGCTTTCTGTAGTAAGGTAAAAATGTGAACGTTCAAATAAAATTTAAACTAATTACCACCCCCATCTACTACTGTATCTGAAATCAATGAAATAGACAGGAAAAATACAAATATTTGTCAGACATTAAAATCTGTATCAGTCTTGTTTCACAATGTCTTTATACTCATGTTTGTAACTTTAGCCCCAATTCTACCAGAATTTCATAAATTTTTGTTTCAATTCAAAATTATATTGATTGTGATTGAAATGTATTCTATAACAATCAGGCATATAGCAAGCTTGCCTCACTATGTCAGGTACATGTATTAGGTTTCCTATCAGTCTTTCCCCACTTTGTTACACTCAGATGTCTGTCCTTCTTTTCATACTTTGTTTAATATACTCAGGTTTGCATCAGTTTTGCCCCGCTATGTACATTCCAGTAAAGTTTGAGTTAATATTGCTCCTCTTTAAGTGCCACAAGCAGAGCTGGGTTAGACATGATCTGTTCATTTGAGTTAAGTTTTACCCCATTACATCTACCCATCAATATTGCTAACAATGAAAGGGTGTCTTCTCTCAACTCAAGGTCATGTCTCAAAGGTCAAAATTACATGTACTTGGATATAAATAGGTGACATTAAATATTGCAAAGATAATAATGATAAATCTTTGGTAAAAGAATTAATTCATAACCTTTTGTTATTTAAAGTAAACCAATTTGCTGGAGATGTTTTTATATTGGTGAATGGACAAACAGTCAAGGTCATATTGTGATAGCCAGGAATATAATCAAGGAAATAGAAGATATTGAAAAGGTTTCACAAGAATCTACCATTTTGCGAGTTATTTTTTAAACCTGCACACAAAAGACAAGGTTTCCTGTAAGTGTTGATTGTAATACATACTTCTATAGATAACACTTATAGCCGGGAAATGAAACTGCTTGTCTTTGTCTCACATCCTGACTTTAGTTTTATTTATTTGTTGATTTCATTTCCAATCAAATCAGAAGACCCAAAAGTCATATACAATAGAAAAATCCACCAGATATTAATAGCAATAAAAGGGGGCACCTGTCATTACAAAGGTCATCTTAGGGTCAAGGCAGGTCAGTAGTCGGGGGATACTGAGGATACCGTAAAGGTGAAGTACCTACATATGATATAAGAAATCAGTTTGTTTATTTACTTTTCCTTGTTAAAATGATTGTTAGCTCTGATATTAACTCACTTTTTCTTTGGAAAAGTTACTTCTTTTTAAAATTATAGATTGTATAGCTGGCAAATCATTTGTCTATTCTAACCCCCTGAGAAACTACACAAAGCCTAGGTAATCCCAACTATTCTTTTAAAATTTCCTTTGTTTATCCTGCAAATATATATCACACAAGTAAAATTTACATCTCATGTGGCAGGGTTTTTCCTTTATTTGGTAAGTTTACTTGTGGATTAACTTTCCCCTGTTAAGTTTACATATGGGTTAACTTTCCCCTGTTAAGTTTACTTGTGGATTAACCTTCCCCTGTTAAGTTTACTTGTGGGTTAGCTTTACCCTGTTAAGTTTACTTGTGGATAAACATTCCCCTGTTAAGTTTATTTGTGGGTTAGCTTTCCCCTGTTAAGTTTACTTGTGGATTAACCTTCCCCTGTAAAGTTTAATAGTTGGATAACTTTCCCCTGTTATGTTTACTAGTGGGTTAACTTTCCCCTGTTAAGTTTACCTTATTGCTAAGTTTACTTGTGGGTTAACTTTCCCCTGTTAAGTTTACCTTATTGCTAAGTTTACTTGTGGGTTAAATTTCCCCTGTTAAGTTTACCTTTTCCCTGTAAAGTCTGTATATGGTTCAGTAATTTCTTGCTAGCCTGCTCAGCTTTCCATCTCCTCTCTCTTTCTGATTCTAACTCTTTCATTAGTTGCTAAAAAATATAAAATACATTTTTTCAAAGTTTCAAAAGTAGTATTCATTTATATTAATAGTATACAAGTCAAAATGAAACAAAGCAACCCATGCCTTTGTTGGTTACCATTATAAAATATGTTAAAAAAGCAGTGTAGCAGAATTCAGAAAAATAATATTTTTCAATTATTTTTTAAATGAACATCTTCATAAGGCTTACAGAAAATAGGACGATGGAACTTGTTTGCTTTTGACCTTTACTTTCATCTCTCTCTCTGTTCAAGGTCACGGATTCCCACAAACTATTTTTTGTGTCCTTTAAGCTATATTTTTGGTCCTTTAATAACAGTAAAGTGATCGAATTTTGTTGACGTTCTGTGGTAATTGACAGTGTCTGAGATATTGAGAACATTACATAAGACATTAAACTTGTTCCGCAGGCTATTACAGGAAGCAGCCTCAATCATAGCACGGTGCAGATCTCACTTCTGTGTCAGCAACATCCATACACCAACAAGGTGTCCAAAATTCAAAACAGTCAAAGAGAAAAACATCTGATGAAGATATTTTTTGGAATTTATATTCTTTATCTCTTTGAAATTTAAATCTTCAGAAAATACAAGGAATAGATTTACAGAATGAATTTGCAACATTCATAAAGATGCCTATTGAAAGAGTATTGACAATGCTGTGGTGTAGGAATTCAAATGAGCACATATAACAGTAGTTACAGTACCTTTAAGGCAAATTAATAACTGGCTCTAAAACAGTACCAAGAACGAAATGAGTAATGGAACTTTGAAGTCTCTTCAATTGTATCTTGATTTGTTATGATGCAACTGATATTTACAGCAAACAAGGCACAACTGATTCATCTATTTAAATGCAATCCTATGACATATTTTCATCCAGCCAAATTCAAAATAAATATTTTCAAAACTCATCAAGGTCATCAAGCAAAAAAATAAACTTTATTTGGAAAAACACTATTATGCTTTGAGGCAAGTCAACCAAAATATTTGTTTCCATCAATGATTTTATTAAACAAAAAGAAAAGAAACAAAAAACATAAAAAAGAGATACATCACAGAACTATAAACATATAGGAGCAGGGACTACCTTGCTCACTGACATGCATCTCCCCCTGAAAGATAAGTATCAGTAGGAAACCTCTGGGTCCTTATCTTACTTTTATTTCATATGTACCCCCACTCAAAATACCCTACACAGAAAGGCTCCTTGGACCAGGCAAGCTAAAAGCCTTACTAACCTTACAAATGCTTTTGATAAATTGAATGTCAATGATTTTAATAAACCAAACTGACATCTTAATAATCTTTAAATAATATGATAGTAATTAAACTTGATAATTTTAATATTGGAATTGTGAAAGTTAGTCATATTAGCATATGGAAATAAACATAGTCTAATAAAGTGTAAATAAACTTAAGTCTGCCTCACTTCTATTCTTTTTGAACAGATAAAAATACAAAGAGTTAATCCATAGATAAAGATAATCTGAGAAAATCCTTTTTCTTCCTATGAATACTGAACATTAAATGTCAGTGCTAAAACCAATGTCTAACGTGTGATTTAATTAATGACATGACCACTTTCTTTGATGTACAGGTATCCATACTACTGATGTTTACGTGACAAGGCTCGATAAAGTGAGCAAATTAAAGTTACAGCCATAACAAGTAATATAAATAGTTATTTAGAAATGTGTGACCTAGACTAATTAAGTCAAAGAGTGGGTTTTAAAAAGAGTGCACAAATTTTCAGTTTCTTAGAATGTTCAGAAATGAAAAACATAAGCTTATTTCGACAAATGTATATCAGTAAGGCAAATATCTTTTTTTATATTTTTTTTTCTCTAGTAAGTGAGTGCATGAGTTCATCCTGAGATCAATATCCATGCAATTTTAGTTTAATTATAACCCACATACTTGAGAATGGACCTGCTTTAAAAACTTATTCACTTACCAAGAACAATTTCTGTGAGTTCAAACATTTGGAGCAAGTCTGGAATTGACCATTCTAAGATTCATCATCCATGCAAATTTCATCATAACAACCATAACTTTTAAATGTAGTCCAAAAATTTAACTCCTGGTCACTCATTATGAAAATGTTTGTCAGACTCAGCATCCAAAGCTGGTCTGGATGTCAGTAGATACACCATCTATACTAATTTGGTTAAAGTATGGGTAAAATTTACTCTTCTACATTCTCCTGGTCACTCATCTGGAAAATGTAGGTCAGATCCAGCATCTGAAGCAAGTCTATAAGTGTCTATCCCTAGATGCATCATCCATGCAAGTTTGGTCCAGGTAGGGCTTATAGTTACTTGGTAATGGACTTGCTCTTAAATTAAATCAGGATTCTGACACTACTGCTGACGCCAGGGGTATAGCATAAGCTCATCTTGACTTCATCGAGGTGAGATAAAAACTGCTATATTCACCGGGTAGGGCCATCCTTAATGTTAGTTTGGAATTGCCGCCTGAAGGGTTTCAGACACAGGAGGGAGGGAGGGAAATTAATTTGTTTCAAAATTGAAGATAAATTTTAAATTTTTGATAAAAATCTCAGTAAACTGTAAATACATTTTCTGACTTTAAATGAAACAAGTATCTACAATCAACAAAGAAACTTAATTTTGCATAGATCTGACACTACATTTCATTGTTTTGTGTGGTGCATGTAATAAGAGGCAAAAAAAAAAAAAAAAAATGATTATCAAAATAAAAAACAAGAGGCCCAAGGGCCTTGAATCGCTCTTCTGATAAATTGTACAACCTATCACTTGTATTTGAAGCCTCTAACCCTAAATATCCTAAAACCTAAGTTGCATCAACTGATAAAAAGTTAAATGATTCTTAGCCAATTAGGACTGAAGATATTTTAATAAAGCTATTAAAAAAAACATGAGTAGGTCATGGTGACCTACTTTAAGATTGAAGATTTCTGAGGACTCAAGATGCATTAATAGACAAACTAAGATTGAAGATTCTAAGCCAATATGTATTTGAGATATTCAAAAGTAGGTCACCTTGACCTACTTTTTGGTCTACATTCTTGGAAAACCCAAGATGCATCAACTTACAAAGTTTGATGATTCTAAGCCAATAAATACCTGAGATATTGAAAAGTATGTCACTGTGACCTACTTTTTGTTCGACATTCTCTGAAAACCCAAGAGGCATAAACTAACAAAGTTTGATGATTCTAAGCCAATAAAAAATACTCAAATATAGCCATAAAATGTCATAGGTCACCGTGACCTACTTTGTGGTCGATAAAAACCCAAGATGCATCAACTGACAAAGTTTGATGATTCTAAGCCGATAAGTACTGGAGATACTTAAATATAGCCATTAAATGTCAAAAGTAGGTCATCGTGACCTAATTTTTGGTTGACATTTATCAGAGGCCTAAGATGCATCTGCTGACCAAGTTTGATAATTCTAAGCCAATAAATACCTGAGATATTCAAAAGTAGGTCACTGTGACCTCCTTTTTGGTCACATTCTTGAAAACCCAAGAGGCATAAACTAACAAAGTTTGATGATTCTAAACCGATAAGTACCAGAAATACATAAATCTAGCCATTAAATGTCAAAAGTAGGTCACCGTGACCTACTTTTTGGTCGAAAAAAACCCAAGATGCATCAACTGACAAAGTTTGATGATTCTAAGCCGATAAGTACTGGAGATACATAAATATAGCCATAAATATTGAAAGTAGGTCACCATGACCTAATTTTTGGTCGTCACTCTCCGAAAACCCAAGATGCATCAACTCACAAAGTTTGATGATTCTAAGCCAATAAATACCTCAGATACTGAAATATAGCCATAAAATGTCAAAAGTAGGTCACAGTGACCTACATTTTGGTCGACATTTTTTAGAGTCCCAAGATGCATCAGCTGACCAAGTTTGATGATCATTGGTCTGAAGGTAATTAAAATATGCCTTTTAAACAATTTGAAAACAAATGCCTGCAAAATTCTTAAAGTAGGTCACAGTGACCTACTTTTACTTAAATATGTTTTAAGGTCCCAAGATGCATCAACTTACAAGTTACACCCTCTCAGTGTCTGAAATAATGGGATGAAATGTTTTAAAAAGGGTTAAGTCATAAAGTTCAAAAAGTAGGTCACGGTGACCTACTTTTAAGTTGGACCTAAGATGCATCAACTGACAAAGTTTGATGATCATTAGCCTTAAAGTGTCCTAAATATGCCTTCAAATCAATTTGAAAACAAATGCCCGCAAAATTAAAAAAAGTAGGTCACCGTTACCTACTTTTGAATTAACATTATGTGAAGTCCTAAGATGCATCTACTTACAAGATTTGATGATCCTAGTCCTTATAGTGAGCAAAATATAGACATTTTCATTAATTGTAAATTTAGGTCAACTTTGAAGTGACCTTCAGACCACGCCCTTTGCCCCAGGGTCATGCCTAGAACAATTTTTAATCTTCAACATATCCTGATCATTGTATGTAAGTTTGGTGAAAATCTGCCTGGTGGTTCTGGAGAAGAAGATTTTTTTGCAACCAGTACTTTCGGTTTTGTTTTCCTGATTATCTCCCCTTGTTTTAGGGTCCCAACCCTTATTTTAGTATAAATGGTAGCCCTTGGGCCAAGGATACCCTGTGACAAATTTGACACTGATTGGCCAAGGGTTTCTTGAGTTATGGCCCATATTCTAAAAAGTTAACGCACACCGCACGACGCACAAATGGCCATAGCATTAGCTCTTTGAGCCTTTGGCTCAGAAGAGCTAAAAATCTTCCTACTTTTGGTCAATAAAATTTTTCAGGAGGGGGCATTTCAATGAGGCAGGAGGCAATTCCAAACAAACAATAATTTTATTTTGGCCTAGTTGAATGATCAGAGGCAAAAAACTAATTCAATATAGAAATAAAAAGTGTAGATTCATTCAATATATTTTTGAAAGTGATAACAATTTTATTTGGAATATCAAGTATCTATAGACTGCTGGAAACTTAACATCAAATTTAATTTAACCTATTTTATTGAAAACAGAGCATTGGATCTGGTTTAATGTCATCTTAAAATTATCTATATGTAGCAACACAAAAAGACAGTCTTCCAGAGCCTCCAACCATCTCAGTAAACAAATATTCCTCAATTTAAAAATATGTTCATTGAGCATATTGTTTACCTGTTATACATTCTGTTTTTAACAACTATTAAAAGTTGTTAATGTGAAGAAATTATAGACCTACACGTCAAATTCACGAACAGTAACAAATCAATGTGGCTCTGTCAACTCTAGGATTAGCCATAGAACAAGAACATTTCCTACTTCATTAAATACTCTTGTTGAAAACACTAGAGTTGGAAAATAAATACATGCATAGAAAAAAGTGCAAAAATGCCATCAAATTTAATAGAGCAGGATATTTCTTTTCCTTAAAAACAGAAGTGGCAATTTGGGTCATGACAGTGAAGTTGGGATATTAATTATACAGCATAGATATTTAAATTTATTTTGAATTTCTATCATTTTTATCTTTAATTAAAATCCTAAAGAGGCACAGAAAGCAGGAAGTAAAATATGGACCAGTGAGTCTCATTGTGAGCTAAAAGCGACTCTCCAATCCGCTGACACTAATTATAGCTAGGAACAGGAAGTCAGCTAATCAAGAGCCGCGGAGAGGTGTATTTGAAGCACAGTAGACGTCAAGACTGTAACACCCTGCGACTGATCCGAGACCTTTAGTGTCTACCTGACAAATGTCACACCTGGCTCAGGTGTCTCTGTTGTAGATTTCCAGAAGGAAAAATTAAAGTCTTTTGTTAATGAAACTGATGCTGTAGTAAACTAAATTTTTCAACCCAAATAAGTATCTCCCATCAGCACATTCTGGCATTTCTTTCATCGTTATTACCATAAATAAATATAGTCATCTTAGAAGTGTCATTTCCATCCATTCATCAATTGTCAATGCTTTGCAAAGATTTTGATTTTTAAAAATGTTGATATTGTATAATATATTGGGAAAAATAATTTCATTATATTTCTCCTCTCAATTTACAAGCATATTCATGATAAATTTGAATACATGACAAATTCAAACTACTAAGTGAAAAGTATATTTAAAAATTATACTTCAACACATATGAATCTCTTTAAGGTAGTTTTAAAACTTGAAAACATCAGTTACAAATATTGTTTCATTACAGTAGAACAGCATTCACACAAACCCTATAGACCTATGTAAACCAGACACGCTATCACACTCATGCTGGACCATTAGGAAATAAGGCATATTTTTCTTCCAATAAATTCTATCCTGATTGACAGGGGTCTAAATTCTGACACCATATGATTAGCAATGTCAAAACAGGCCCCCACCAATGACACAGTAAATCACCATGTGTGATTGTTATTGATTTCAGGAATCACCCAATACATAAACTAAGTAACAGACCATCGCACTAAATTGATAAAATACAACAAACTGACAATGCCACTGGGAGCACACTTTATATCTCAGTAAGGGCTTACGCAGTAACTCATTTTTAGAAACTTTACACTAACAAAATAATCCGTGTTGAAGGAAAAAAAATTATTTTAAAAAATAAAAATAAGAAAATATTCTTTAAGTGGGAAAACTTGAATCATGACACATCACACAAAAGATGAGAAATGAATTGAAATGAACAGAAAGGTATGAAATGAGCAGTATAGTTTTCCAAAACTGAGCAGTCCAGTCCAATACGAAAATTCGTAATATTACGAAAAAACGTAAGATTAGGTGTAATATAAAACTTATATTACAATTTTTCGTAATGTAGTTAAATTACGAATACGCATAATATAGCAGATTGTAAGAGACTAGCTATATTACGAGTTTTCCAAGACAAATTCAAGCATTGCAAGAAATTGAGTGGTGGGTAGCAAAGTGTGACGTGAATATATGATTCCACGGCTACTGATAGCACGCGGTTTTGGTCAGTTATGCCTATCAGAAAGCCTTTCAATATATGGACAATTTCCTTTATTATTCTTTTATAGGAATTTTCCCAAGGATAAGATCAATTTTCCAGTAAATTTCAATATCGCTTAAGCATGTCGCGTTGGCAATCACATACTTTTCTTGCGAAGTCTACCCTAAAAATCACACCCTCGTCTCATAATTCAACTGTTCATGCCATTCTCATTGAAATACACAGAATTCAAATCTGATCGTACAAGTTATTGCTCGTGACATCTCGTAGTAAACGTATACTTTGCTACCCGCCACTCAATTTCTTGAAATGCTTGAATTTGTCTTCTTACGTAAACTCATAATATAGTCTCTTACATGATATTACGCGTAAAAACAACATTACAAAATATTGTAATATAAGTTTTATATCACGATAACTTGTAATATTACGCTTTCTTGTAATCTTACGTTTTTTCGTAATATTACGAATTTTCGTATTGGACTGGACTGCTGAGCTTACAACATAGGTGTGGGAGGGGGAGACAACTAACAACATAGGAGTGATATTAAAGAGTGGTTTTTGTGTAAGTTTAATATATCTGTAATTTTTGACAGAACAACAATATTATTTGGCAAACATAAGAATAAGAATGTCCATAAAATGCAAAATTTGATGACACTGATAACTAAGAATTATATTTTTTCAACTAAGTATAAAAATCCTTCTGTTCTAAGTATAATGACTCTAAAAACAATTATTGTGGAAAGATTCTTGAAGAAACAAATGTTAATTTCACACCCCCCTTAGTGTAAAGAAAAAACAACACTATGCCCCTATATATTTTTTGTTGTTGTTTGTTTTTCGCTCGACTGTTCTTTTATCTTTCTCTCTTTCTTTTCCCCCTCCCTTTTCTATCCTATATAAAAACAACTTTCACATGTGTTAAATTAAATGTGAACATGTGTATGTGAATGTCTTTATGTTAATTTGATACCTGTATGTGCTATCTATAATAGGTACTTGAATGAAGATATATATGTGAATATACTTTTGTATATACTTGTTTGATATAAATGTGAAAAATGAAATAAAAAAAAAAACAAACAAAAAACTAACAACATAGGTGTGTGTGGGAACAACTTACAATATAGGTATGTGAGGAAACAACTTACAACAAAGGTGTGGGATGGGAACATTTTACAACATAGGTGTGTGGGAGGGGGGACAACTTACAACATAGGTGTGTGTGGAGGAACAACTTACAACATAGGTGTGGGAGGGGGAACAACTTACAACATAGATGTGTGGGAGGGGGAACAACTTATAACATAGGTGTGTGGGAGGGGGAACAACTTACAAAATATGTGTAAGGGGGGACAACTTACAACATAGGTGTGTGTGGAGGAACAACTTACAACATAGGTGTGTGTGGAGGAACAACTTACAACATATGTGTAAGGGGGGAAAACTTACAACATAGGTGTGCGTGGAGGAACAACTTACAACATAGGTGTGGGAGGGTGAACAACTTACAGCATAGGTGTGTGGGAGGGGGAACAACTTACAACATAGGTGTGTGGGAGGGGGAACAACTTACAACATAGGTGTGTGGGAGGGGGACAACTTACAACATAGGTGTGTGTGGAGGAACAACTTACAACATAGGTGTGGGAGGGAATGGACAACTTACAACATAGGTGTGGGATTGGGAAAAACTTACAACATAGGTGTGAGAGGGGGGACAACTTACAACATAGGTGTGGGAGGGTGAACAACTTACAACATAAGTATGGGAGGAACTGACTTACAACATAGGTGGACTTGATATCATCCCTCATCCTCGCTTCAGTGACCATAACAGCTGAGGGACATTTCTGGGTTTTCCCTTTGTCACACTTGGTTGAATTCTCTGCTGTATCTTCACTAAAAATGATTAAAAAAGCAATAGCAAAATTAGCATGAAAATTGACTCCTTCAAAAATAAAAATCTGTTTTTCTTTCTGAAAAAGCAAATGCACAGTGGATACTAGTAATGTAGGTATATTTCAAATAAATAATACACTAATTTCAGACAGATGAGGTCAAGGCCAAAGGAAAGGTCAAGGTCAAAATTTTTTGATGCAGTTGAATAGCTTACAGGAGTTATATGAAGTTTAATTACACTTATAATCTTGAATGGTATCTTTAAAACTGAGCTTAAATTGCTTAATGCTATTTTAAGAAAAGTGAGGTTAAGGTCAAAGGAATTGTCAATGTCAAAAAATGTTGATGCAGTTGCACAGCTCTTGTAAATATTAATTTGAATAAGAAGTTTGATAAAAATATCTTGAATAGTTCCTTTGAAACTTAACTTTTAACTGAGCTAAAATCAAAGCGCAATAGAAGGAAGGATGGAATGACGGAAAACAAGGACAAACACTATATGCCCTGGTCACATTCATGGCATAATAAAAATATTGTTGCTGAGGAATAGCTTATTAAAGTATGTATCAGTATATGAAGTTTGATAAAAATATCATGATTTGACATAAAATTAAGAAAAGAGAGGTCAATGTAAAAGGAAAGGTCAAAGTCCAAAAATCTGATGCAATTCAACAGCTCTTATCAAAATGTAGAAAACATGAAGTTCAATCAAACAATTTCTTGAAAACTTAACTAAATTTTTAAGTTCAACAGAAAGAAAGATTGAAAGAGAGGGGCTGACATGACAAATACTATAGAACCAGCCATAAACACAGTGGGGCATAAACAAGTTAAAATTCATTACAACTGAATTGTTAAAACCCAGTATTAAATACAACTGATTATTCCCTGTTTTAATTCTTTCTGTGACCACATCAAGCAGCGGGTCCCGTTTTTTCCTTCTCTCCCAGCCTACACTGTTACAGCTCTAGTGAGCTGACGTAGGATCAATACGATCCTATAAGCTCCTGCGATTCTTTTTATAGATAATTGAACTTTTATTGGTGTAACCTATTTGAGAAATTCACAACAATTTCTCATCAAGGATAAAAGTGATCAGAAAGCCATGTCTCCTATGACATCACCAATTACTTTTTAATTATATAATCAAGTCACCATTCACATCCAGGGAAATCCATTCTAACTAGAAATGTTTTCATAAAACAACAGGGGAGCCTTGCTGCAACATCATGCTTATCTGATCATTTTTCTATCTCTAATCATTTTTAAATACTACTGTAAAATCACATATTTTCATTGGGTTTATTCAGTGTTTAATCATAATTAATAATTGGGGGAAAAATGCGATTTCTGAATTTTGTTTGGTTTGGTCAGAAAAAAATGTTGGTTCACCTCAGCCTTTGGGGATTTGATTTCATGGATGAAGAACTTTTTATAATGTAGATGTGTGTGTTTTAAGGTAGTCATATGAAAATTTACATTACAGGCTACTTCAAGCTGGTATCAAGACATAGTTAGATTTTTAGCTCACCTGAGCCGAAGGCTAAACTGATCACATTTTGTAAATTCGTGTCTGTCCGTCTGTAAACTTTTCATACCACGAAAACAAAAGCATCCTTGGGTGAAAATTAATCCCCCACAAAAATAAGTCATTTCACAGTATATATTATTAAATGATCAGGAAACCTAATGCTCTCTGATTGGTCCAGACTCTTTTTTCCTGAGATGTATGTAAGAGTTTAATTACCTCAAAATTGGGTTTATTCAGGTGTTTAATCATATTGTAAAAGTTATTAATTATGGGGAAAATGCTATATATTATGTTAAATTCTTTATCACTCAATAAAATGATTTCTGAATTTTGAATTTGGTTTGGTCATGACAATACATGTACAGACATGGTCAAATATTGGTTCACCTCAGCCTTTGGCCTCAAGGTATCAAGGCATAGTTAGATTTTTTTTGTTTTGTTATTTTATATTTGTGGGGTTTGGGTGGGCTGGGGTTGATGTTGGGATGACTATCAGCACCCTTAATTAATTAGCTTTCATTAAATCTAGCACTGGTGTTAAAGAATTACAGAATCTATTGTTTAAACATTTCCTCATAAAATGTTATGCGAGTTATTTTTTCTAGTTATTTTGCTCTTTTTCTGTCCATGCTTTAGATGCTGGGATTAAATTGACAGACCAGAGATACTTTTCGACCAGTTGATTGACAGCTGACTATATTTCCTGATCCGTCAATTTCTTGGTCCCCAAGAATTAAAGTAAATAAAACATAGCGGCCATCCATTGTAGTACACACAATCAATATCTTAGATTCCATATTTGTCAGATGTTTGAATACACCTTGTCACAAAGTTGTAACATACATGTCAAGTCCAAAAGAACAGCACATTTCTAAATTTCTCTTAATTCTGATGATTCTACAACATGAAACAGAAAAAAAAAATTGCTTAGATCTTAAGCAATTTACTGTAATTCTTTTGAACAATATCATTTGACAATTATTATGTCTTTGTAAACAACAGTTTACTTACATGTGCATAATGAAATACACGTATTGTTTTATTTTGAAGTAATAAAGTAAATCTCTTTGCAAACAATATTGGTTAAATTGATATCACAAATATCAAAAATTATACACTATTGATATTATTTCAATTTCCTCTGTTGAATAAAATATGTCTCAAATCAATTTTAAAGTTTTTGTATAATTTACAACAATAAAAGAAAGAGGATCCCCCTAGTTTATTAGATGTACATTATACTTGAATGATAAAACTTGTCACACCTTGGAGGTTAATCTTATAAGAGACCTGTAGGATACAGAAATTTTAAATTTAGGATAAAAGAAGATTCATAGCCCAATATTACCATGTTAGTTTGTCTGCTATATGCTCAAGGGTCAAAGAAAGAGACTTCTGAAAATTGGCTCCAAGGTCCTAAATGCACTAATTTACAGTTTTTGTAAATTAATTGCTGCATTTGTTATATATGCAAATTATTAGTACAATGTATATAATGTTAGCTTTAAATTCATGTATCATTAATTCTTCATGTTCTTCATGTATCTATGGTTCATTTGCATCAGCTAAAGCTGGATTTGGACATCCCTGAATTTTTATGATAATTAACTGTTGTGACCAAGCAGGTAATCAGATATATCCTTTGTTTTTCTTTTCCCAAACAAAAGACCTGCACAGATTGTAGATCCCTGGGGTATGGACCTTCCGACAGAAAAGGGGGAATGACCTTCAAAGTTCCCCACAAATAATCAGCCACACAAGTCTTAATTAGTGTTTCTTAATTGACAGAAATATCAAAAACTTCAAAATAACATAAAATTATGAGGGTACACACAAACAACATCCTTTATTTCTGGAGGCCATTTTTATTTTTACGGGCCAAGATGACAGAAAATCTTTTTATCCTGTCGGTTGATATTTTGTGTTAACTGTCAACCATTACAAGAAAAATGAAAGAACTAGCATGAAATAAAGTTGTATTCTTTAAATTAATTCACTAACATGGAATTTGCAGCCTTAAATAGGTCAGGAACTCATAAATTCGCAAAAAGAACAGAATCTAGTATTCAAAAAGCGAGTGAAACAAGCTTTTAACTTATCCTTATAAAATAGCCAGCCAGGTTGCAAGAATGAGTTCAATATAAATCAGTTTGTTTTGCAATTCAATAATTACTGAAATTTAAGTAATGAAAAATTTTTTTGCACAGAATTCACCTGTAACTAATATTAAAATAAAAAAAATTTAATTAATTCATAAGAAAGGAATAAAACAAAATACAGAATGGAAAAAAAAATCAATATATAAAAATTGAAGTTTTCTTTTCCATTGGTAAAAAGGAACATGCTAAGTCTTTTGAAATCAATAACAAAGATCTGATCAGCTTTCCACCAATCACACACCAGCATTCAGTGGATGGCTGAAAGCTTCTCACAGATAGGTGCAATTTGAGGGATGCCCCTATCACAAACGGCAGGTCCATAAATACATCTGATTGACTTACTATCTATTTATACTAGTAGCTGTTGCTGCATTGTAAAAACATTTGTTTATTTTTTATGGGTTTACGATGATGCATCATCAAGTGCAACTTATTTGATTGTTTTTCTGGAATTCTTAACCAATGAGTGATTCTTCGTAGATAATTTGGTAAGTGTTTAATGTGTGATTAATTTAATGAACTTTTGCAAAAATATTGTCTTCTATATACTTTTTAAAATTTCTTTTTCAATTTCATTAATTTTTTAAATTTTTTTGTATACTCTAACAGGAATGCACGATTAATTCATAACTTTTCTTATTTTATTTTTAAATTTAATTTAAGAAAACTGGCTGCAGGAACAATTTTAAATTGGTCATAATTTTCTAAAAGCCATTTTAGCATTTTCTGGCTGTCGTGATATTTTTTCTGAAGATTCAAAGTCTTCAATAATCCACCACAGTGCATTAGCTTTTCCTTTTCACAATTAATTTACATTACAAAGACTCCACAAAATCCCAATATTTCATTTTTATTTACAAGTATCTTGAATCTCCCATCTATCTTGTGGTATGCCTGACGTCTCTATTCAGAGTTTTGTGCTTTGTATTCCTTGTGACAAGAGAGGAACTCATTAGTCACAATGGTGGCTATACAAATGTTACATCTCTAAGTCTTATTAAGAAGCTGGTCACTAGCCGATATCAAATGAAACTGAATTCTCCACTTCTATCACTTGACAAATGAGCTTTTAAATAAAACCATCTTGTAAAAAACATCACATCTCAAAGGAGTAGAAAAAAGAGATTCTATAACAAAAGCTCCCAGCTGAGGACTCGCGTTGACTTTTATAGAGATAGAAGGAAGATTTTGAGAGAGTCTTAATAAAATTAGGTTTAAATTAGAAAGCAGAAATTAAATTTTTTTAGCAAATGGATGAAAAAAGCAAAAATTAAGAAAAAATAAACCCAGATAGGATGAGGTTCAATCAGCCAGAGAAAGCAAATGAAAATCAGTTTTGTCTGAGAGGGGTCTGAATTGAATTTAATCTACTCTGGAGTAAACATATTTATTTCTGGAAAATTAAGACCAAGTGTCTCTCTCCACACATATTGCATTGGTCATAAAGATTCAAAACAGTCTATCCTTTAATCAGTACTCTTACATCACCAATTGATGAGAAATTCCTCAATAACTGGGTTAAATATTGCACATGCGATAAATATAAGCCCACTGAATTCCCAGTGCGATATTTTAAAAATCAAATATAATAGTATTTATCAAATAATATAGACATCAATTAAGTGGTTACTAATGTGTTTACTGTGTTTCATTCTCAGCAGGGATTTCTGCTAAACTAGAATCAAATTTAATCTTCAGAAACAATTTGCGTCAGATTTTTATGATACATTTCTCTCTCAATAAATCGTACAAATAAACAGCAACATAAATCATTTACATGATCATAAAACTTACACCTTCTGATGACTGGACAAAAGAAAGGATTTTAAGAGGTTTTAGGAAATGAAAGGTTTATCCTTAATCTTTAAATAAATCTAGTTAGATGGCTTTTTAATAATGTCCATTCCAGCCATTTCCAGGCCTTGGGCCAGTGAAGCAATTCCCTTAACTTCTATGTCAGTAGCTGGAGCCCGATTCTTGCATTAAAAGAATAAGGAGAGATTTCACTAGAGTAATTGTAAGTTAACAGGCTTTAATGTCTATTAATCAGACAATTACCTGTGTGTATCAACCTTCTCTGGATCTAACCTTAAGTTCTCTGATTTAAGTTTGTGTCTAACAGTTGGGCTTTAATTGAAGTTCTGTGCTTTTATGGTAAAATCATCATTTGCCCAAACATTTACATTTGTTTTTATGTGGTTAGGGTCAGATTGCAGATCATCAGAAAATATTTTACCTCTGCAGACTTCAGCACTTCAAAGTGGCTAATTTAAAAAAAAAACCTATTTTGTGGTCATTCATAAAACCATTTTAATCAAAACTCTTAAAATTAAACTACAAAGGCTTGATTGCAATTAATCACAAAGAAATGTTCAGTCTCTCTTTCTCTGAAATTAAAAATACCTGTAAGTCCTATTTTCAAGTAATTTTATTTCTAATCCAAATTTACTTGAAAATTCTTGAAGAAAAATTTTAAATAGAGAAAAAATTTCATTAAATCAAAATAAAAAAAAATATCTACATTCTGTTTTGCAAACTTTACAAGAAATAAAAATGAGTTGCTATTCCACCACAGTAAGTCCACCTGTTGATTCCGTTTTTTTGCCTATAAATCACTCCTTCTTACATGGACCTGGAACTGTCAATATTTTGCTGTGTTTAACGATTATTTGTGATAGGAAGGCAGATGTGTAACATTCCTGTGAAATGTGATCCCTGACTCCCGGGGAGCCAGATAACCCCTCAAAATAATCATCACGGTAAAAAAACCTTGTAAATAAACCAGGGGTGATTGGACTTCATATATCTCATCGCCGTCAATTTTATCAGCATGCGTTAACCTTTCAACTTAAACAATAATCTATTAATTGACTACCACTAAGTAATCCCACTTTTTTTCCCTATATTCTCATATTAGATAATGCTATATATTTTTTAAACACATTTTCGCCTGTAGTTTAATGTTACGAGTGTTATTGATACAGTACAGGTAATTTCCTATCTAATCCCCCCACTGCCTTCTCAATCCCTCAATGTGATCAGGCCATTTATATCTGCAATGAATTCTCCATTTAGGGCTTGATTTCATTATGCCTTTTCTCGCTCCATTAGACACATGGTAAAAAAAAATCTATAGGCACATAAAAAATGTTAATGCTGGATTGTGGTGGCGAAATAGAGCTGTCCTGGTGTCCGAGACAGCTGGGGAGACAACATCTGATCCTCCGCAGAGCTCCGCGACGGACTTCCTGTGTATCCGCCTCCGATAACACGACGACAACCCTTGCCTCTGAAAACCCAATGACAACCCTCGACAACCAATTACTCTCATTGATATTAAAAATTGTATCATTACAGAGTCATGTACTTTTTTGATCAATTTTAATAACTTCTTGTTTTTATTGAATAAATCCTTAATATGCAGTATTTGTGCATAGATGAGAAAAGGAGAGAGGTATAAAAGTTTCAGATTCAGATGTGCAAAATCATCATCATCTTCAATGTGTCATAAAAATCTTTTACTAGATAAATATATTACGAATCAAAATGTACAGGAACTATTTTCACTTCATCTTATGATGAAAATGTCAGCTGTAAATTTTTTTTTTCTGGAATTGTCCTTTGGAATTGGAAATCTCGTTAGCTGGATTTAAATAATTACAGTAACACGTCTCATAAAAGGTCCAAGTTTTACGGTTTTTGATTTAATATTGCTTTTTTCGAATTACTAAATCAATAGCTTTTTCGCTCATTTTATTACTATATATATTGAATCTAAAAGCCTTGTTTTGCATTTAAGACTGGAGATGAAAAAGTAAAAAAAATCCCTGCTTAATAAAATGATTAAAGCTCAAGAATCAATGCCTGATTGTCTTCAGATTGTTCGTTGTGATGAATTTGAAGCGATAGGCTGACTTCTAAGGAAGCGGTTCTTAACATGACAGTTCAAGGCAAAACTGAAAGTCTAAAGTAGGAAAAACCGTCAGGAAGCAGTGTCCGGTGAAATCGCGACTTCCTTCCACAAGAACGACGCTGCCTCTCTAGTCCGTGTACATGAAGATATTGGCAACCATTACATGCTATGGTTCTTCTAGCTTTCAATCATGTGTGCTCAATTTCTCATTCAGCTTTTGTTTCGCCTACATGTTGTACATATTTGTTTGATTGGAACTGTGCTACATGGATTATATTGAATGGCACACCTTCTGATTCAGATAAAAACAGCTTCAGAATATAATAGAAGAAAGCGTAATTAATGGGAGGTAAAGAATGAAGTGGAACTTTCCTGGAATTTGATCGAGTTCTTTGACCACATAAGATAGATGGCTTAATTCCTGCTGATCAGCCTCGCATGCGACTCATTTTTCTTCAAATGAAAAAAATCAACCATTGTTGATCCCTCAAAGAAAACGGCCTTCATTAATGATGCAGATTCAAATGAATACCATGTCAATTTCATGCAAATGCTGTGATGCCTAATTTGCAGCAAATGCACAAGTCCCCTTAAGCTATGCAATCAAATCGTAGACGTATGACACATTTAAATAGTTTGATGTGAGAACTGATATAGTCATTAGAGGTATCTAAATACTTTGATATGACCTCCTGTGACCCTTTGAACATTTTTATTTTGAAGCATTTGCTGATGTTCCTGATAATTATCTATTTAATGGGACTTTCCCTTAATCACTCTTAATGTTCAACTAAGCTTTCACTTAAAACATACAAATAAAATTAATGCCAAGATTTAAACACGACTAACAAATGCTTGACAACATATGGGAAAAATAAAATAATACCCAACGAACAAAACAGTGAAGCACGAGTAATCATCTCATTAAGTGTTGTATGACAAAGTATAGACAATAAAAGAAACTGAGATAGATCTCAAGTATAACTGCACGTATTCACTGACAGACGTAAATACTGCTGAGAGTAAACATATAAATTGGTGAACCCATTGGCAGGAGCCTGATAGGGTCGGGAACATGGATATGTTCAATGAAGCGTGACTCGCGGAGGTCGACTTCGGCTCTGACACGCCACACGACCTCTGGTGGCTCCAAGGGATGCCGATCTTCTCTGGTAAATAAATCACCACCTCAGAACAGGTGGGCACCCAATCCTCAGAAGCTGGACGGAGATCTCATCTAACTCTGTTTACCTATTTATTATAAAAACATTTAATACAGGTACAAGTGTTCGCAAACTGTATTACTTGTACCAAATCCTCATAACACTTTGTGATCTGGGGTTTTCCATGAGGTCAATAACTTTACCATCTAGCATATTGACTCCTCCAATTAACCAACTTAAAATTCTAAAATCAAAAGACTTCTATTTTACTAGAAGTTGTTCTTTAATAACTTCAAAAAAAATTAAAAACTAAATTTTCTTATTTTTCTTGATTGATCTTGACAAAGCATTATCCACATTTCCTTGGAATGAACAAATTGAAAAAAATTGCATCAGATTCGAGAGGATAATTACCGCAAAAAAATCTTGTCTTCCATGGTTAACGGTGAAAAAAACTCGGTCTTCGGCCTCCTTCAGAGATCAATCAATCTGAAGTAGTATTAGAGAGAGCGCATAAACTGGATTACAACAGGGCCCGTAACGATGAAGGGCTCGTGGATTTACAGGTTATCAGATTAGAGGGAACCAGACAAAGCAGCCATGACAGGTGCTCGCCCGATTTCTTACAGGTTCCATTCCAAGGTTACAAACCTTAAACCTGCCCTCAAATCATGCAGAAGGGATATTTCAAACTCATTTAATAAAAATTCTAGATTAATTTTGTCCAGTTTTTCTAATTATTATGACCAAAATGACAGCCTACATGCAAATTGCAGCACCTGCAGTGAGTGATGAAAATATTAATATGACAAAGTAGGAGCATCAACAGATTATTTGTTCAGAAATGTGCGGTTTCACTTCTAAGAGAGTGAGAGCCTGAGGAAATAGGCATCTTAATCTACTGTCTCTTTGCTCAGCATACCAATAACATCTCGTGGTGGACTCCGAGACCAGCAGATCCCCCACTGATGGTTGAGGGATCAACTTATCACGGCGTACTTGTCACAGAATACTAGAGTCCATACACGAGAGGCTACGTCATATTTTATCATCTTATGGCTAGGAAATTTGATTTCTTTAACATACACGGACTCAATACAACTTTTTTGGTTAAGAAAGGCTCAACAATTTCAATTAGAAAGTGGGGATGATGGAAATCAATTACAGCAGCTGATGTCATGTTTTACAGTAAACACTATATATGTATGCATTTAAGATTTACAATATGAATGCCATCTGAATATCTAAGTGAATTCAAGCACCAATGCCATTTAAGTACAAATTTCAGATTTAAAGTTACACATGCACAAGTATGAACTTAATATGTTTCATATATTTGCAATCATGGAATCAATTATGTCATCTAAGTATGAGTTTGAGTATGAACATAAGTCTCACAAAATTACAGAAAACATGGTTACAGAAAGCAAACTCTTGTGGTAAAGCCATATTTATTCCTTGAATAAGTTTCATAATTCAGGTCACTTAAACGTCAAGTTTTTTGCATGCATCGCATATAGTTTTATTCCTCCAAAAACCATCATTTGAAATCTCTCTATAAGGCTGTATAACTTTTTCCTGAAGTTGTCAGTATGTATCATTGTTTTTTTGTTTATTTACAGCTGATATCTAAACCTCTTGGATGGAGGAGGACACACTCCAACCCGTTCTCACCCTGAACATGACCCCGCCCAACATGACAAACAGTACCCCCACTGGGGGCCCCAGCGACTCCTGCTACGAAATCTATGATAAAGCCATCACATTTCAGTTCTACACCTGGGGAATTGTGGGAAACATCATAGCGGCATATGGCATTATCGGGAACATCCTGGCAATCTTGGTTCTGCGACACCGTCTGATGCGGAGCTCGACGTCGTACTACTTGATTTCTCTTGCAGTCTATGATACCGGCGTGTTACTGGCCATGATTCTGTTGTTTGCCCTCCCTACGATTTACCTGGAGAAGGCTCTACTAATGGAGTACTTCTTCGCCTCTAAATACATGAACCAGTATCTGTACCCCCTGGCTCTGGTGGCTCAGACGGGAACAGTTTACACGACCGTGGGCTTCACGATAGAACGCTACATCGCCGTGTGTCACCCCCTCAAGGCAGCCAACACATGTACAAAGTCCCGCACCAAGAGAATTATCATTCTCATTTTTGTCTGCTCAGTTATTTACAATGTGCCTCGATTTTTTGAATTCACAGTTGTGGAGACTTGGAACCCCAATCTGAACCGTTCAGTGCCAGAAGTGATGACTACAACCCTCGGAAATAACAAAGACTTCAGAAAAGTCTATTTCATCTGTCTGCATCTGATAGTCATGTTCCTCGCACCATTTGTCCTCATATCTATACTCAACATTCAGCTCATGAGAGCAGTGAAAAACGCGAAAAAGACTCGTAACAGAATGAGTACGAACGCAGCCAAGGAGGCCAATCTGACCATCATGTTAATCGCTGTGATCGTCGTCTTTCTCATCTGTCAGCTGCCCTCCATCGCAGACAACATTCTGTTTACTATCTTTGATCAGGGTGTGTTACAGTGCAGCCTGCATTACGTGCACTTGACTTCTATCAGTAACCTGATGGTGACAGTCAACTCCGCAGTGAACTTTATTTTATATTGTGTTTTTGGCAAGCGCTTCCGCCGGGTCTTCATCAAGATTGTGTATTACCCCTGGAAACGTAAGAGCACACGCTACAAGTACACATTATACGACAGTTCCGGAAGTCGCCGTGGAAACAGCATGAAGGTTTACAACACAGAAAGCACCTTCCTCTGAGTCAATGAGAAACTTCATGTATATCTTTTGTGCTATTTATTTTTTCATTCCATTTGTTAAAAGAAATGACAAACAATGTTATTTTTTTGAATTAGTTGCATATATTAATGATGAATCATTGATTTCACTGTAAATATTTCATACTTTAAATTGAATCACACAACAAAAGTACTTCAAAGCTCTGAACTGACCTCAAGGTATCAGTCAGTATCAATATCGATGTGACAAATTGCGATCAGGAAAATGTTCTTTGGTTTGACATTAAATAATTACCTTGCTTACTAGTTTTGTAATTGCTGTATGATTCATTGATTCTCCTTCTTAGAAATCATCTACAGAATGAATAAGTTCTGTGGACTCAATTTCCCTAAAACATAAGCTGTTGAGAATTAGTGTGATAATGGAGGCCTGTACAGAGGCTGTGAGATCAGCTAATTGTGACAAAGTGACTTCTACAGACAGAGACAAACAAATGAAGGCAGAAAACAAATGCCTGATGCCATCCCTCTAAAGAGCTTATCCATACACTCTCTCCAGTCTAATGACATCAATGTCTTGTCTAATTTACAGTCCCTAAAAAGGTGACCTAATTACCTAATTGTCATTAGTACCTAATAAAATTTTTGCACTTTAACCTGACTGAAATTTTTCTACCTCTGTCCAATATTTCACAGAAGGAAGACAGAGCACATGTCATTTCTCTTCTGCCGACAGACATCGTTTGCTTTGAGTCAGCTCTCAACATGATGTTTGTACATAAGATCATAGCATTAACTTCTGTGTAAAAACAGAACATTTTATCATGAAAATGTTCCAAAACCCACATAAAAGTTGTCTACAACAGCTGAAGGTCACCCCAGGGCATTGCTTATCACAGAAAAATGGTCACACAACCAAGGCGGGGACAGGTTTCCAGGGGTGTCAATAGAATCCCCTGCTTCCCTGGGAGTGTACGAGTAAAACAGACACGAGGAACATAGATTTCAAGGACAGTTGTGTAAATGACCTTGACAGAAGCCAGCAAGTGAGAAAAGGTGACAAGATTAAACACCAAACATGAAACACAGATTTTACACAAAACATGACACATCAATGTTCAATGAGATTTTCCTCACAACTGAAAGATTTAACAAAATTTTTAATTGTAAGTTTTAACTGAAAATTTTAAAAGGAAATCTCTACAATTTATTAAAGAAATTTTTTTTATAATTATAAATTGCATAAAACGTTTATTGAAAAATATTTTAAGTCTGAAGCCCTTCATTCATGATTCATTAAAGTAATTACACTCCATTCATTGACACACTAAAACAATGAGCAGTGACGTTAAGTATGTCCTTTACATTAATAAAAATAACCATTCATAAATTCTGGAATACAGAGGCACTGCATCAGAAAACATTTTCCCTTTGTAATCTGTTTTCAAATCTTTGTCACTTTTTATAATAACACATGACATTTATGCATTTACAGAAGTACAGAGAAATTAAACATTAGGCCACAATTCAATTTTTTCCTGTGTATAACCTTCATATTCCAAGTATGAAGGATGCTTCATTCAGTTTTTTGAAGTAAACTGTTTCTTTTTCTCTGCTAAAGTGCAACAAACAATAATGACTGTAAACTTTTGTAGTTTTAAACCTTAGGCGATATATCACTTTGCACTAAGAAACTTGATAAATGCTGGAGGGGATGCAATTTCATAAAAGTATATATCAATGGGGAAAATGGGAAAAGTACAAAGTAAACTATCCCTTTATTTAATTATTTTGTCCAGCGATTCATTCACAACTTCTTATCTGCAGAAAGAAAAAACTGATAAAGGATTTCCTCATTACATTTGTCAAATCAAAAAATGATTTAAAAAGTAAATTATACCTGCATATATCTACAATCAAATCTATCATTACAACCAAATTTATTTTGTGACTTCCTGTAAGTTTCTTCCCTGATATGTTCATTATATTTTACCTGCAACATTTATCAGCAACTTTCTGTCTAATGCAACAAACCATTATTTTTTGTCCGAGCAGTTGAAGACCTTGAATTTAGCAACTTGCAGACCTTCTTGCAGCTCAAGAAATGCACGCAAAAAGATATTCATTAATGAAATATTTCAAAGTGTGTTATTTAATTTGGTTTAAAAAAGTGACACAGAAAATAAAACATAAAAGTAACTAACAATTTAACATAGACATGTTAGAAATGGTTTTGAAAGGGTATAAAGTATGTGTAAATTTGCATAAAAAATCGATTTTTTTTCCGATTATCAGATTTTGCATTCTTACATCTGGGCATTATTTTGCAATAAGTTAGTTTTAATGTTTCACATTTTTATAAAAGTGTCAAATTATTAAAAAAAAATTAAAAAAAGGATTTTATTAAAAAAAATTCAATTTACATTTTTAAAAATTATAGATATAGTAAGACAAACTCGAAAGTCAAGGTTAAAGGATCAAAATATTGATGGTAGCCAAAGAAAGGTCTTGTCACGTGAATATGAAATCCATAGCACTAATCATTTCAAATTTATGGCCAAGGTTTATCTTTTTTACAAAGGTAGGCCAACTTCAAGGTCAAGGACAAAAGATTGAACTTGTCGGTGGCCAAATAAATGTTTTGTCAGATGTAATAAACAGCCCAGATGCAAACCATAAAAAATTATGGCCATGCAGTGTTAAAATTTGGTAAAAATTTGAAGTTTGTCCTGTTTTAAATTCACCCAGTCACAATTCTGTTTAAGAAATTATATGGTATTTTTTAATTCACTCCATTTTAAATTTAACCACCTATAAATAGGTTGAAATGGGCGAAAAATAAAGGGGGGGTGAAAATTTCCTCTGTATACAGTATATTATTAAATTATTTGATATCAAGAAGAGAAAAACTGAGGTCACCAGGGAAAACTGGATAACAAGTACATGTATTACTTTTTAGTAGAGTATACAGGATTATTTTCCCCTTTCACACTAGCAAACAATTAAACACCTTTTTAAATTTGCCCAATCTTAAATTCTGCTTAAAAATTCATACTTTTTTTAAAAATTTGCCCGATTTTAAATTTGCCCGGAAGGGTGAAAGGGGCAAAAATAAAACAAGGTTGAAAATTTCTCTGTACTTATATGCAAGATTTTATAATTGATTTCCTGCTTACTGAACCAACTGTAAATCTGCAGATTTTATTTTCACGTAATTAAGAGAGACTGTCTGCTTGCAAATATTTTATTCTCACACATATTTGTAAAATAAAGTTTAATAAATCACAATAACTACACAACTCGCAAAAATATTGTCTTGCTGATAAATATCAATAAGTATCATGTATATAAGGAGTCATGATAATATAGCAACCTACAGTACCTGTCATATGATTTCCCTTCAAGAACACTTAATTTAGGTTTGAATGTAAGTGTATTTTTAGAAACTTTTAAATGCTAACACAGCAGAATTGGATGTGGGACTCTAGACTTGTTTATAAATAGACTAATTACTCCCCCACAGGTAAGTATCTCCTTAACGACCACCCCACAGATTGCTAGCTACTTAACCAGACACCTTCCTAATGTGATCTATGAATCAGAATTAAGACTCTCTACCATAGCCTGTCTCTGGCCTGGATCCACTTGGTGGGTACCTTGTTTATAGCCCCCGAGAGCTGCAGGATATCTTGTTTATGGGAATATCCAAGAAGGCCTTTATGTATCCATTTCAACCTCCAACCCTGTAAATTATATGCCATGTTTACTCAACATGATTTCAAGTTATAATAAAGATCCTATCAGTAAACACTTGAGTGCAATGGCTTCTGTAAACATATACTTTGAATGTACACATTTTTATCCCCCACATTCCAATTAACTAACTTCAGTAATCAACCAGTTAAAACACAACACGATCACTGCTTATCTGAGAGACTGTCTTTTCTGTGTCTAAAAATATGATTGCATTCATAATTTTAATGTTCGTTCAATAAGGATGAAATTAATTTCCTTAACCTTAAACTTAGGAACTGCAGCTATGACATAAAGTAAGACAACACAAAGTTAAGTTTGGGCAGACATAACCATGATTTATTTGTTATGCAATGAAATATAAAATACATTAGACATGTAAGTGATAATAATCAGTTGAATGAAATCATGGTTAACCTCTAACTAAGATCTACACAGACTCACACTAATACAAAAAAAAAAAAAAAAAAAAAAAAAAAAAATTTCGTGACCTTTCCCCTTTGCCAGTTCTCAGAAAAGTGACGCTTTCCTGGAAAGTTGCAGATAGTTATTATGAAATTACGTCTTTTGATTGGTTAATTAATTTGTTTTTATTTAAAAATAACTCAATCAGGGCTCTGATTGGTTATATTGACCAGTGGCAATATTGCCTAGAACCCTCTATTGTTTTGATTTACGTAAGTAGATGAATGCCCCCTAGGGGGTACCCCTCAATTGCTACTAATTGACCATTAATTAAAACCAAAATGGCGTCAATATAAACAATAAAAATAACATAAATAGCGACGTACAACAAATGAAATTATGAAAACATATAATATACATTGACATTAACACTACAGAAACATATAACACGAAAAGAGACTGTTACATGATGGTAAAGTGCCTTAGATAAACGAAGCATGAAACGTATGTGTTACATAACATGAGAAGGCACGTTACATAAATTAATAACAATTAAACACTGTTTAATATTATATTTTATATACAGTGTATAAACCCACTATGACCCTAACCCTGGGGATTAACTCCCGAACCCGTCTCCAACAGTGCAGGGTGCAGCAGGAACAATGAGCGTGACTATTTGGCCCACTAGGGAAGTTAAAAAAACATGCTTTATGCACACACTAGTATCATTTATACACACATTTAAGTCACATTTTTGGCAATCGATTTTGATCCAAATCTCTGTCTGACTTCTATGTGAGTCCTAAAAAGATTGGTATTTTCCTAATCTAGAAAGTTAAATGCACATAAAAAACTCTGATGATTATAATTGACATATGTTGAAGAATTATTTTGTTTATGAATTCTAACATAATGCATTTAAGTACAAGTTTTTATGTATTTTTATAGTTTTATTATTAGTGTGTAGTCTTTATTTTTTTTAATTTAAATGTTAACATACCTAATTCTTATAATGAATTGAGGCTTACTATAAATCTATCAACTATCAGTTACATTGAATTACAAACCCAAATTTGCGATTGCAAAATATTCATTCCTATCTTCTCAAATATTTTTGACAAAACAAGATTTTATATTAATTTGTTAAAAAATATAAATGCAGAATATAATTCTTGACTCAATTAAAACTCCATTGTTAATGAAATAAATTGTTTCCCATGTACACAGTTGTTTTCTTGAGGCAGTTAATAACCATATATCCACTTTGAAAAAAGCAATACATATATTTCCTTTGTCAATGTAATTCCTCGAGACAAAAACATTTTGAACATGATGGAATTTCTGCCAAAAATTAAAGGTTAATATGTTCATATTTAACAAGAAATCTGTGTGCCCTTGTTTCATGTTAGGGTCACATTAAAGTACAAACAAACATAATTCTACAAAACAGTTTGTATGGCAATGATTTCATTGAGTGCACTTTATATCATTTTGGAATCTGATGAAGTCACACAAATGATAAAATTTGATTGGAATTTGTGCCTACATATAAAGTTACTGATAAAACAAGATGAACAAATATAATATTGCACTATTAAAATACACCCTGTATGTAACTGTAAATTAAGTATATTTGGATTTTAAAGAACAGTAGATTAACAAGTTTCCTATTCAAGTTCGGTGTAAAAAAAATAACATAATTTATAAATCATTTTCATCAAACATTATTTGCTGATACATTTTGGTGACTGCTGTTGAACTGCATCAAAATCTGCTGACCTTGACCTTTCATTCGACATTGACTCACTTTACCTAAAGATGCATTTTATTAAGTTTCAAAGAAATAAATCCAGATAATTTTTATTTTAACTCGTGCACTCTCAAATAAAATAACACAGCCCCCTATACAGGAAGTAGTTTGTCCCTAAAGCATCAATACTTGAAATTTGGAAATCCTTTTTACATACATTACTTTGTTTTTTATGGCATTTTTATCATCTCTAATAAATGCTCATTATTAATACAAGAAGATCGAAATAACAAAATGCCATGTACAAGACATGAAATATGTTATTGGAAAGGAAATTAATACTTATCCCACATTAAGTAAGCAAGTCAAACTCAACTTTTCTGTGTAATGATATCAATATGTCTGACAATAAATGAGCAAAATGCCTTCAAGAGATTCGGTGTGCATGTAAACTTCTGTTAATGTTTCATTAGAAATTGATTGCTTTACATCAGAACTTAATTAAAGGTACACAATTTTGTTTTATATAATCTTTAAGGGACATTTCCCAGAAAGAAATGAAGACAATATACAATTTTCCCCTCTAATATAACTGGTGCAAGTGTACCTTTAAAAGGAACCATTCCCAAGGCCAAAAATGTCAATTTTCCCCAATTGCCAAGAAAGAGACCTCAGAGACTAGAAAGTTGTATGGTTGATTTCTAAGAAGCACATACTGCATACAGCCAACATACAATTTACATACTATTTTTTTCACTTTCTCTTTTATTGACAGTAGCTTAGGTATATGTATATGGTAAGATGCATGAATTTGATAGCCACATGGTAAACATTGCAAGTGTCTGATATAACTGTCATTTTTAAAAACATGAGAACAAAAGATATCAATTTTATATATAAATCATTGAAATCTTGTTGCTTATTCTTTAAAACATACATGAAAGCTATTAATTTACAAATATATATACGACAGTTGTGAAAAAGAATAAAAATTTCAAGCTATGTGTAGTTAATTTTGACACTATTCTTTCCTAATTAAATAGGTTGAGTATCATTCCTTAAATCCCAATCTACATGTAATTAATTGTCTGTCTGTTTTATTGTTGGGACTTACCTGTTAACTGCTGGACTTTGACTGCTTGTTTCTCGGCTTGGACTGTTTGCTTCTTTACGAGATCGTGAAGCCACTGTACTTTTACGATAACTCGGAATCCTGGATTTCCTTGCTTTACGATTTCCGGGAGATTTACTCCTTTGTTGGAGAGAGTCGTTGTCACTTTCATCTGTTGTATCTACATCTAAAAAATATAAAACATCAGAATAATAGTGTAGTCTTAGTAAAGTCTTTTTGTGTACAAAGTTATACTGAAATCAGCCCAAAACTGTAGGAGGAGTAGCATTTTGAAAAATTGTTAATGCATGTACTTGATAGAAAGACACCTTACTCTTAATAAGTTTTTCCGGTCTCTGACCAATAGAGCTAAAAATTTATAGTACTTCAAAACATAAAAAAAAATTGTAAATAATTCAAACTTATGTCATATTTAAAATTGTATTTTAAAATTTTTATTCTATTTTAATCAAATTTGTTATATATAATCCTTCACAGATGTGTGTAATACTTGTAAAGACAAATTAACATATATAATGTGTGAATCTTGTCAGTCGAACCTGTTACAAATACATTGTAAATTTTCTGTTAAGCACAGTTTATGACCATTCTCCATTCTGATTTTCAATTCCAATATATCCTAACAGGATCTATTATCATCAGATCGACATTCTTGAAGTTTTTTCTCTAATGCCAATGTTGGGTGAGTGACCCCATTAATTTTTCTTGTTTATAAACAAATCAGACACAAATAGGTGTGACACATGAGAACAGCTTCTACCGGACAAAATATATAATGACAGATTTAATGAGACAAGACACCATCACTGTCAATCAGAATCTATAGAGCTAAGGGAGGGCACTCCAGTGCACCTTTCTGTAAAACGACTTCACTGATTTGAATAAATACACATGTATTTTAAAACCAAAATATCTCACTTTGTGGTGCCTATTCATATGATTTCTATTTTATAAAATCATCAAGTAGCAGAACCATGAAGGAAGAGTATGTGTGAATTTTAGAAAATCTAACTTTATGGCATTATGAGAATTTGCTGTCCTAAAAACTGAATTTCACATAAGTAGTAAGTGGGTTAAAATCGGTGGCCCTGTTAATATGACAGCTTCCTGTACAGACCTCTCTTGGCTACGTGTACTGTCACAGGTGTTTTCCTGTCTTCTGTCACCTGAAACAGCAATAAACCTCTCAAGTCACTTCTACAACATGACATTCATTTTTGAACTTCAAAACAAAGCATTTTACCAGAACATGGGAATGAGAAAGAAACCATTTTCAGTGTCATTCTAAATGATTCAGAGCATCACACAAGGCGCTTTCATACAATTCTTATTCATTCAAGATTCATAGAAGACTCAACTTAATTTGGTGATACATCAACTAACCTTTGACCCCTGGATCAGCTGTGCGAGTTGTAGTTCTAGGAATCCTAGCCTGGCCTCCTGATCCACCACTGACTGTCTACTCTGTATCTGTTAAAAAAATCTAGTTATCAAGGCACAGACAGACACACAGAGTACCTACTCTGTATAGATATCTAGTTATATAGGGAAAGGCATCACACACACTGCCTGCTCTGGATCTGGTGTAAAAATCTAGCAAACAGATTGACAAACAGGATTCTTATCCCTCATACTTAATATACACATAAAATTTTATTTTCTTTCTGAGTATGTTAAAAAAGGTTAAATCCTTTTTTCATCAAGATTGAAAAGCCATTCAAAAGTAATTACTCTGTGGTATTTCAAAGATGATATATATGCTTCACTTATGTTTAATTATAAGTAAATACCTAAGACACCAGCTTACTTATAAGGGATTTTTTCTGACTACCCTGTTGTTGGTGACTTTGTTGGGGATCATACTTACAGAGAGTCCAGTACTTGTGTCAGCATCAGACATTGCCACACTCATGTCTGTGGTAGATATATTCCCCGATTTCCTCTGTTTGAATTTCTCCAAAGCTTCATCAATCTTAGGAGTAATGACATCCATAGATTTGCTTTCCTGTTCATGAAATATGTACACATTTTCATTATTACAAAAATTAAGAATCAAATGGAAACAAGACAAATCTGTAAAAATATTATCCCACCCCCCACAAACTTAGGTTTGTTAACAAGTAAATAAACAATAATCAATGACTGTATGTATTTATATTAATAGATATGTGAAATTCATAACTTTAGCAGAGTTAAATGCCTATGGAAAGAACAATAACCCTGCTATTCTGAGTCACTTACAGACACAGATGATGAAGATTGAGAGACAAGGAAATCCATGTAGTCCTCCAGGCCTATAAATAGCAAGTAAAATACTGACTCAAAATTGTGTAAAATTAGATATTCTTGATAATTATATTTCATAATATAATGCTTCAATATTTGCAATATTTTGGCAATGAACATGATTTCTTTAAAATTCCTAATCAATCTCAAACTGCATTTTGACGTGATTTTTCCTCTCTTTTTTTTTTTTTAAAAGAATCACACATTCCAGAAATTTACCAAAAAATAATAAACTTTCAATATCTCATAGATAACATCAAGCTACCCAATGACAGCTTTGCTGTCCACAGTTTATTATTTATACCTGGAATATCTGATAAGACATCAAAGCTGCTAACAGCGCCCCCGTGTCGATTTACTCCATCGAGGGCTTCTAACTGGGTAAGGGCAGATAATAACCTGGATCTGTACTGATCTACAACAAACAAAGGAATTACTATAAATATCACAAGAGCTGATCATCAAACAGAAAGATTCTTAAATCTCAGTCCTTACCATAAGAAAATAGACATTATCACATAGATGATTATTCTTCACATTACATAAAGTCCCTTAAAGTGCCTTGTATATCATGTAATCCATACTCCTACAAATTCTTTTCACATAAGTAAAAATCCTTTCTTAAACACATTGGATATTACTTTTCTTAAAAGAAGAATTAAATTAAAAAAAAAAAAAAAATCTAATTTTAATGATGTATTTCTTACTGGCATATTTATTGGACACAAACACAAATTTTCTATCAGTGTTTCAGAAATATAATACAATACAAATAAATATACCATAGTGTAATTTATTTAATTTCTAGATACCTTTTCATGTAAATAAAAAATATAAGTGCAAGAGGTAAATAATTTACCAAGATCTGAACATAGAGGGTTTGTAGAGCCGTCCACGTTTAGTGTTAACTGTCGTAAGTTTGAGCAGCCAATGAGGGACTTGATGACATGCTGGAGGGAAGCAAGCTTGTTTCCGTGGAGCTCTATATGTGACAGCTTATACTCAGCTCCATGTAAAGATTTAAATCCAGAAATGTCACTGATCTGGTTATAACTCAGGTTTATCTTCACAAGGGACCTACAGAAAAGAAAATCAGTGCAGAATTAATGTAACAGAAGTGCTTTCTTATGGTGATTGTAACAAGAGGCCCATGGGCCACATCGCTCACCTGAGCACTAAGGGTAGGAAAAAGTAGAAAATGGCTTTTTATTGTAAAGTTTAAATCCAAAAGTAGGCCCATGACCAATCATGGATTTGCTATTTTTTAGAAAATGATTTTTAGAGAATTTTGCTATATATTTCTATGTAAAACTTTGGTCAGCCATTTTGGCCCCGCCCTACCCCCGGGGGTTATGATTTG